>NW_026865915.1:0-107467 GCF_026571515.1 Ruditapes philippinarum
TGAGTCAAACTTTTTGAAAATATTTTAAGGTTTCTTATTTTTTGAAACCCGATTACCCGGGCAAATAAGATTTGACGGATGGTTATTAACATTTGGGGGGCGGCATAGCCCCCCCAAAAAACAATTAACACTAATGTAAATATCACTTTTTTACCCTGACTCATTTTGCCGCTAAATTTATAACCCCTAGCGTTAAAAACCGCCCAAAAGTTAGCCCTTTTCACTATAGGCGCGTCATTGAAAAAAAAAAAACCCCAATTTTTAAAAGTTTTTTCTGTTTTTTTTATTTTAATATTGTTTATAAATAGAAATTTTTATATTCGTGTTTGAATTTTTAATAAAATTTAAAATTTTTTAAACTCTTGGGAAAAAAAACAAATATTAAAAGTCGGCCCAGGGGGCTCCCCCAAAAAATTTTGATTTTATTAAAAAAATCGTTTAATAAATTTTTTAAATTAAACTACACTTTAATTCCCAATATCCTTCTATATTCCATACATTTCTCTTTTATGCCGTCTAAGAAATTATTTTCTCTTTTTATAAAATACATGCATGGCAAAGTGCGATTTGAAGAATCAATGCGGTTATTTTACAATGTTACATGAACAAAACGCTGCACCGCTAATTTTCTTTCACAGGCATTTTGGGGTGTGGAGCCTCAAAACGCCTTTTAAAAAATCCAAATAAATGTGCTCTATTTGTTCAATCCCAGCCACATGACTGATTTCATATTTTATAAAAAAACTTCATATAAGCCGTTTTGAAAAAAAAAATAATTTTAAACGTCTTAATAATAATACACAAGATAAAAAATGTTCGCCGGAAAAATCTGCACACCTACCTGTCAAAAACACCATGTATTTTATTCTGTTTCCAATTAGTTTCACATAATCTTTTGGCCCATCGACACAGAAGATATAATTATTCACGATGATGGTCAATTTAAACTTCAATGTCAATATAAACAACGCAACAAAGCAAAATAAACATCGAGATTTATCGCCGTTTTACTCCATTTACAAAATCTTTCGACAAATTCAAACGTGGCTCTCCAGCTTTGACAAATATACATTTTATTTGGATTTTAAAGGCGTTTTGAGCTTCACACCCCAAGTGTCTGTGGTTTCTTTGATTCTCGTCCAATCTTATAAGATTTAAGTGTTATGCAACAACGTTTACTCATTTTAACAATAATATGATTCAGATTTGTTACTGCCCCAAATATAATAGGTGTTGCTTTGGAAAACGAACTTATAAAGACTCTTCTTTTTTTCAATATTTTTTGAGTTTTTGATATAGAAGTAAATTCAGATAGCAAAACCAGAAAATAGTTCCTAATAATTAAATGTCACAACTCAAAACTTAAAAAGTTGGCATATCTTGCGTAAATTCAGAGCGTATTGGTAAGCCGGGAAACTGTACTGAGGAAACTCGGGACCGTAACACATTTAAATTCTTACCACCGTTTAAACAATTTTCATAAATGTATTATAGAAAGAAATTTAAGCATAATATTATTGTCTTTAAAATAAATCATCATGTATATTTATAATTATAAATTGAAAAATAATACATGTAATTACAATCTAAAAATAACTTTTCTTTTCAATCTGAACCGTGTCAGCATGGAAAATTGTTTAACTGATTCCGTAAAGGAATCACGGCTCAAATTTAAATACTTATCTATAAATCAAATTCATTTATTTAAAACTTTATCTTATAAATTTTAAATTGACACAAAGAAATTAAGTAAGGAAGAAACAGGACTGCGCATCAATTATTAATAGTGTCAACATTTCCGAAGTGTATATTGGCCAGCGTACCGGTGTCGGCGTTGTGGAACATTTGACACATTTTTAAAAAATTATTTATATTAGGTTGAATATATTTTCTATACCGGTACATAAAAAATTTCTGGAACATCGCCTTAAACAACACCTAATAGCCAAGCCAAGCCCATACGAGCATGCTATTATACAGAAACAGAAACAGAAATTTTATTTCGTAACGTATACAATACAGTATCTTGTTTACATTACACATATCAAAATTATTATAAATAGATAAACACATGATCTAATTCAAAAATTTACATTATATTGGAGAATTGAACATATATTGCATGCGGAAAAAAAAATTGATTTTTGTACAAAATTAATGTGTTTCAGAAAAATCTCATTTTTAATATCAGAATAATCTCATTTTTATATAAACATTACTAGCGAAATCTAAACGTTTACAATATCCATGACAACATTTTAACATTACATTTGTGTATAACCTAAGCTTATCAACATATCTTTTCTTTTACTATTTGCAAAATAAATAAATTGACATAAATTTAATAATATAGACTTTTCACATGACTGAAGTAATTCTATGAATTTAAACATAGTAGGTTTTTTATAATAATATCTTTTTATGAATTTAGTGCGTATTTCCTGGTACAAATTACAAACAAGTATAAAATGAAATTAGTCTTCAATATCTTGTGTATTACAAAGTTGACATATGTGCTCATGTCTTTCAAGTCTGTTTCTACCATTTCTACCAGATTCTATTCTTAAATTATGCGCAGATATTCTGAGACGGGTTAATTGTTGTCTTGATTTCATACACTTAATTTTATCTAAATAGCATTCCATAGAAAAATTATCCTTGATATGTCTATACAATGTATTTAAAACGTAATTATTAACAATATCTGAAAACCATTTTTGTTTAAAACATCAATGACTCTTTGTTTAAAAATATTAACAATTCTTTTAGATTATAAAGTTCAGGACAATTCCACACCTCAGAAAAACCAAATTCATCTAAAATTCCTTTTACTTTATATGCCCAGTTTTTTACTCCTTTTTTACACTGATTTAATGTATTTATATACACACATTTAACAATGATATTGCTTGAATGTATCACTTTAAACCAATATTTTATTATGTGAACATATCCATTAACATAAAGTGGGTTTCTTCCTAGCTCACCATAAATTGCTGCATTACAAGAGCTTATTTTCACACTAAGAATTAACTTGCAAAATTTCAAGTGTAATCTCTCTATATCAAAAATATCCCTAAGAATCATATAAACTTTACTGCACCATTTTCCTTGAATTGTCAAATGCAAAAGTTCACAAGAAAAGTGAAATAGGAAATCAAACACAAGCTTGACAATTAGGCCTATGAGTCTTATTTTTTAACGAAACAATGTGTTCACTTATTAAATAACAATCTGGCGAAATCAAGTTAACATTTACAAGTTCTAAAAGATCGTCTAGCCTGTTTGTTTTGCTTACATGTTAGTAGGAGCCCCAGCATCCGAAATTTAAAAAAAAAAAAGTGTCCGGCAATGCTACACTATTTTGACTTATACCATATTGTAGCAAAATGTCCATGTGCTTACTTTTAAAGCGTTTTCGCGACGCTTTATCGGATTGCACTTCGGTTAAATCCAAGATGGCGCCCAAATATTCCCGTCAATTTATTGAATGTTAATATATGTTCACTAACATCGTTATATTTCTTTTCATTGGTAAGGTACAAAAAAAATCGTCAAAATTAATAAGTAATTAAGTTGTGGATATTGTTAAAAGAATAAATTTAATGGGAATACTACTTTTCTCGGTCATGAATAGAGGACATTTTTGTGTTTTACTCGCTTTTTAAAAAAAAAAAAAAATATTTTTTATTATTTGTTATGCGTACCATATTTTAGAGTTATTAATAAAGCAATATTTAATCGTCTTCATAAATACTGGGGCACGAACTATGATAGTAAAATAAAAACTGGCAAGTTTTGCTACAATGTAAATAAACAAATACAAAACTCTTATTGTTATTCAACTAGTTAAGCTGAAGAAAAAAGTAGTAAATAAGCATTGTTCCAGCAATTTATTTTTCAAACCATGTTATGAAAATACGAGATTCACATACAAACGAAGAAAAATATGTACTACAAGTAACTGTTTCATATTATACAACTGATATTGAATTCCGTGTATGCTGTTATATATACTTAATAGAAAACTACATGAAACGAGTTCAAAATATTGTTTTAAAACGAGTTCTTTTTCCTTCCACGATGTGTCGTTTTATAATTTATCAAAAATATGTGTTTTCCACCAATTCCTTTTCTATTTTGTAAAAGCAAGGTGCATGCAACGTATCATTTCAGAGCGTAAGTAAGCTATTTTGAGAACGGCAAGAAAGTGATCATAAAACACTGGTTTGGAGTTATTGGTGTAAAAACAGGTAGTCACTGTCGCAGAGATCTTTTGACAAATTATGGTGCAGCAAACCAATTGTTAAGAACTTAGTGGACCTTAAATATATATAAAAAAAATATGATGAAAATCGTTGTAATATTTCGTTCAGAGTGAATAGTCAATGAATAGCAAAAAAATTCGATTTCCAAGATGTTCAATTTTTGACCTTTCTGCGCTTCCGTAGGAAAAAATCAAGCACAGTTTACAATCTTAGCTATTACAACTTATTTCATTTTTCATTTCGCTCCATCAATATATTTAAACATATGTAGCTCCGGGATGATGGTAAAGTAAGATTAATTTTTACGTAAAAAAGCAACTTTATCTTCGGGTTTTTAAATTTCTTATATTCTGCATAGAAAATCTACGTTCATTACATATAGTCATTTGTCAAATAGATATTAAAGATTGTTCTTGATCTACAAGAAATACTTAAGTTTTTATATCGAATCGAAGAAGGTATAAAATATCTAAACAGTGATACTCCACTTCCACCGGAGACTTTATCACTGGGGTGGATCCCAATATGGATCTCAAAAACTGAAGCATCGGTATAAAAGTTAATGTGAATTTCCGCTCATCTAGATGAGAAGTATAAACACCGAAGATGTGAAATGCGTAACTAGGTCAATCGCAGTTGTTAAACAGTTATATAAAATTCAAACCTATTTTTAAGAAAATCGAATGTGATTCTTCTCTCCTGACTCTCCTCTATATTACCCATTTTTGTATTGGATTTTCATGCAGTCTTCATCGAGATATTCTTTCAGTCGTGGGTTTCTGGTATATCCAAAAGATGCAATGCATGAGAAGAAAAAATCACTTAACGGACTCAAAAATACAGCGATTTTACGAAATCACGCCACAGACCGATGCTTAACATTTAAAAAAAAAATCCTAATGTAAACATTTATTGAGATTTTGGCTACAAACGAAGGAACTCTGCTCAAAATTGCCATTTGTCTGCTCCATATGTGCTGAAGAGATCATAAGTGATATAGACTACCATCTACAAAACTACGGATCAGCTTCCACTTAAGCAGTAAATAGCCAATCCTAAATGAACAATTTAAGGTTTCGTAGCGTTGCTGAGAGTTCAAATAGTAACATAAGTGTGTTTGATCACCACAATAACAGGGGAGGTAGCTAGCTTTTATGCCTAGCATTAGAAATACTAAAAAAGGCTGAATACATAAACATGTTGACGCAGATAGGAAACGTACTCTTATGGTATACTATTTCACTAAATAAAAGATGGAACTTTGGACAAACGAAACTGTTATGTATTAAAATGCTATCGTGTCATATTATAATCTGTTTCTATAAAACTGATTATATTCATATACATGAATGCGGTGATTTTTTGCTTGATGTCCTAAACTGTTATAAGGAGACAGAAACATGGTTAACTGACAATAACGTGCAGTGCGATATCTCAGATAACGCACCGTTCTCTAGAAAAAAGTGTGCGTTATTTAAAATAAAGCACAGTTACATAATTACACTTGTTCATCGGTATAACTGTGACCGTAGACAAATAAACAAGGATCACTGGACTGCTACCAAATTTAAGGCTAAAAAACCCCAACAACAACCGAATTATAAGGTTCGGGGATATACAGCTTTCGGTTTGGAAAAAGTTTTTTTCTGATGCATGACCGTACACGTACTTGTTTTATAAGCATTTTAATTTTTTTACTAATTGTAATTTGGCGCTAGGAGGCATGCCTCTATAATCTTTTCAAATATACTTGCAATATTATCCATTTAAGTCCCCAAATAAAGTAAAAATAATCTTTTTATTGAAATAAATTTAAAAAAATCCATCTAATGCCATGTCATTTGTAAAATGCTGATCAAACGGCAGTTAGCGTAATACTTACGCGTCCCAATTATTTTACAGCAATGTTTTTATGTGTATTTGGTCATCCAACCAATCAGGAACACCATTCATACATTTCTGATTGGCTCTTGTAGTATGGGGTTTACAATATCGGTCATTGACATGTACTGTGTATATCTGGTGCTGTATCACATCTAGATGAGCGGAAATTCACATATAATTTTACCGATGCTTATATTTTGAGATCCATAAGGGGTTCCACACCCGTGTTTATCTAACATGAACAAAACATCTCGTTGGTTTTTTTCTTATGCAAATGGCAACTTTTCCGCCATTTCCGTCAGTCTTCGGATATACCTGTAGGACCTCGAACACAATAGTATGACTACACAGAACAATACGGCATTTCGGTCTTACCTACGCTAAGAACTAATCATGTAAACAAATAAGTATTTTAATGCTGGGGAGTTTGTTGACAGTTTTTGTCCAAATATATCAAGTAAAAGTCAATCTAAAATTAAGTGAATTCAATAGACACAAAAGCAAGCAAGACCTTTATATATTTATTAGTATAATAGAAACCGAAAGTATAAAAAAGGACAACCTATAAACATTAGGTTTCGGAGTTTAATTGTACTTTTAGTGGTCACATTTAACCCTTCCCCCATGAGCATTTTGTGAAAAATGGCCGTTTTCACTGAAAAGCCTCCTGTTACAAGTTCAAAACTGTTATGAAACTATGAAAAATGCTTCAATACTAATCAAACTTGGCACAAATGTTGACTGGACCATTGCCTTTGTACGACATGCTCAGTCTTAAATTTCCTGTTACCATGGCAACGAGAGGACATCTCAAAAATTGCCAAAAATCACTATTTTGCCTCGATTTTTCCATCAAAATTTATTTCAAAGTGCTGCAACTTCTCAAGGGATTGAGATAGAGTCAAAGGCTTTTCAGCGTTGGTTACACGTTACATTATGATGACCTGGGGTCATTTTTAGGGCCTCTCACAAGTCCAAATTTTCTTGGCGATGAGGGGGACTCCGCCCCTTCAAACCCCCCTAACAGAAGGGGCACATCCCCTTCTGGAACCCCTGATGTATCTTTTGGATGGGGGCGCGCCGAAAAAGTGCTCATTTTTTTTTAGCAACATTTCTCAAACGAAAACATGTGTTATGGGCCCAAATAGGACATTTTTTCACTATATGAGGCCTAAAAAAGGGGGGGGGGTCGAAAGTGGTTGTTTCGCGTATATATGAGGTAAAGGGTTAATCAGAAATGCGTTGACAGACATATTTCAATCATAGTTAACGAAACAGACTTTATGTTCATTTGGATGTCAAAATATATACATTCGTTTTACATTATCGAAGATTATACAGCTCTGTTCCTGTTTAAATCTGAAACCAAGTGGTAGAACTATTTTCAATCCGTATTAACTCCGAGGTTATTTATAGATAATAGCCCGAGTTTCGTTCGATTGATACTTACAAAAAATCCACCATTTTATTGCTACGTCATATTAGTGTTCCACTCAAGAGACGTCAAAAAAAAATTATTTTCTAGATACAGTCCGTCCTGAATGGTGTACAAATAATGGACATCATCATATGTGTGTGCAAAAGACCTTTTTTAACTATGAAATTTAAGAATTCCCGCCACTTTGCCAAGACTATTAATGCACAAGTTTTATTATTTCTTTTTCCGATGATATCAACAATATTTTTTTTCTTAGAATATTACGACTTGACCAATGGAAAAACACCTGTGCGGTTCTATTAGTTTGCATGAAACCTATAAGAGGTTTCTAAAAAATGCGGAGATATTTTTAAAAGAGTCAAAAGAATGAATTAACATTTTTTGTTTATACCTGTAAAATTGTCCCCTGTAACTAAAAGCAAATTTTGATGCGAGTGCCGTATTAAAAAAAAATGAATTTCAGACGACAATAAAAAACGTTCCAGTCCAGTCCAACATAGACGATTACCGGAAGTACAAGTCATTTTAGTCAATTTAATACCATATAATTAAATCAAATTTGATTTTATTTATTTTTAAAATTCTACAAACAAAAAAATTTTAAAATTTCCTATTTTAACTAAAGCGAATTTTTTTGGGTTTTTTTTGTTTTTTTTTTTTTTGCATTTTTAAAATATTTGCCCTTTTACCTTTTAAAAAAAAACCTTGGGAAAAAAAATGAATTATTATTAGTAATCATCTACGGGGAAATAAACCCAAAAAACTTTTAAAATCTTGGGGTTAAAAGATGAAATCCCCCGCGTTTTTAAAAATTTTCCCGGGTATATAAGGGCATACTCGGGAACATTTCAGAAATTTTTGATTTGGGAAATTTATCCCCCATTTTAGATTTCAAAAGTAACAGAAAATTTTTTGTCAAAAAATGGAATAAAAGGGGAAAATTTTTTCTTTAAAATCTTAAAAAGATTTATAAAAAAGATACAAAAAAAAATAAACCAATTTTAAAAAAAATTTCAAAATTTCTCTAAAAAGATTTAAAAAAACGGTAATTTTTTTTTCCCAAAATTTCCCTTTTTCCCCAAAAAAGGGGGCTTGAAAATTAATTTTTGTTAAATTTTTAAAAAAAATTTTTCGAAGGTCATTGTTTGGGAAAAGTCCAAAATGGGAAAATGTGGAATGAAAGAAAGTAACTCACTTCCCTTTTTGCAAGTACCAAATACAGAAAATTACGCGAAAGTTTTTTTCACTAATTTTTTTTAAAATTTTTCCGGGTTAAAAGAAAATAATCTTCTTTACGGGAACGAACATCTCCTTCTTATAAAACAAAACCTTGCTTTCAGAATGTCCAAAATTTAATTACATTCAATCGAAGCTGCTTTTGTAAGAATAACTATCTCAGGTGTAAAAGAAACTGGTCTTCCGACGCATCATCATTTTTTTCCTTACATGTTTAATGCTTAATTATAAACTTCCGATATATTATATCAATATCATTACCTTTCTTAAATTCCTTGCTTTCTTAGCATTTCAAACCATAGATTTACTTTAGATTTTCTATAGTTGTATCAACAATATAATTTATTTTCCATTTGTCATGTTGACATTCAAAGAGCTTACATCTAACCGCAACATTTTGTATCTTACATGAAATTACTTACCTGAGAGAATTGAATATATAGTTAATTTGTTTATCCTGTTCCAAAATCCAGTCTGAATTACTATTGTTTTCAAGTTATGTAAAAAACATGTCATTTATGTACAATTTTTATTGAATATTCGGAATAAGTTTAAACAAAATTAATTTATCTCAAAATTTACTTGATATGCCTCAGCCTAAATATTTACACCTAAATTACTACTTAATAAATATCCTAAGAGTACGTTATGCAAAAGTAACATATTTTCAAGTATGAATCATCATATTCATTTTGAAATGCGGGATTAATGTCTGGCGCCATCATTGAATTTATCTCGTAATTCAATCCGATCCTTTCACTCGTCTAACTACAGTAAATAAGTTAATTCTACACCTATGTTCTGCAAAAATTAAACAAAAATAAAGTATAGTCAGCAGTATGGTCAATCATACAACGTACATTGTGTACTTTTTCCGGTAAGACCTACTAGTATAATAATACCGTGAACGTCTGAAGCACTGATGTCATTGCCTACTATTAAATTAGCATGACGTGACACTTAATTTATTTGGTGCCCTAAATCTATTCGCCATTTCTTAATTCTGACATTTACTGAGCCTCGTACCCTGGGCCGTACAACAGGTTACCCGCTCTGATCTAATATATCCTCGTCGCACTGACACGCCGGTGTTTGATTCTTTTTCTTGCATATTACATATCAATTATTTTCAGAACAGAAATTACAAAAACCGATATTCTCACATACGCACTTTTTTTCTTATAGTAGCGATTGAACTTACAAAACTTCATTTCATAACGGTTAAGTGACGTCAAATCTCTAAGAACGCAATTCATTCATAAAAGGTTCGCCGTCAATGAGACGCCATTTAAAGCGCGCGACTTTGTCTTACATGGGGGGGGGTGTAAGAGGTTAATACACGGCAGGAGAGGGCCGGAAGGTGATACTCGGCCCGCAAAATGAATAATGGACCCGAGGGCTTTAGCCCGAGGGCCATTACTCATTCAGGGCCGATTATCACCTTCCGGCCCTACTCTGACGTGTATTAATGTCTTAATACACTTGGTAGATCTTAATAGATCTAGTAGCATTTAAAAAAAACAAAACAAAAAAAACAAACAACAACAAAGTGCTTTCGTTGAAAATTCTTGTTCTACTCTTCTACTGTTCTGTACAGAGATGTTTGTGTGTTTCAAAACAGTAGAATCTAGGAGCAAGTTTTATTTTCATTTTTTTCGGAATGAATTTGTCGTATTATTTCTTCAAATTTCAATAGTAACAAAAATGTGTTTGTAGAATCTACTTAATACGCTTAAGCTCTCGTAATAAAAATAAAACGATTCGTGCTGACAACCTACTTTCACTTTTACAGTTAACTGTTTGATGACGTAAAATATGACGTCATTGCTTCAGTTTGTGCACGTGCAAACGGTAGATAATCCTGTCTGATATGCAAGAATAAATAAATAAATATCGAATCTTGATTCAAGACTTGTAAGGGTATAAGATAAAATTGTAGAATTCACAGGCTGATAAAAATGAGAATATAAGCGATTGAAAAAAGTCCGTTAAAATGGGCGAGGCTTATTTTTTATACCAGGTTACTGACCTGATATCCAAAATAATTATCAGGAAAGTATTATCGGGCGGTTACCATAGCAGTTGCATGATTATATATCGCTTCTCGTTGTATGATTTTATATCGCTTGTAAATGTATGATTTTATATCGCTCGTAAGTGTATGATTTTATATTGCTTGTAAGTTTATGACTTTATATCGCTTGTAATTGTATGACTTCATATCGCTTCTCATTGTTTGACTTAATATCGCTTGTAATTGTATGACTTTATATCGCTTATAATTGTATGACTTTAGATCTATATCGCTTGTAATTGTGTGACTTAATATCGCTTATAATTGTATGACTTTATATCGCTTTTAATTGTATGACTTAATATCGCTTATAATTGTATGACTTTATATCGCTTGTAATTGTATGACTTTATATCGCTTCTCATTGTATGACTTTATATCGCTTGTAATTGTATGACTTCATATCGCTTCTCATTGTATGACTTTATATCGCTTGTAATTGTATGACTTTATATCGCTTGTAATTGTATGACTTTATATCGCTTGTAATTGTATGACTTAATATCGCTTATAATTGTGTGACTTTATATCGCTTGTAATTGTATGATTTTATATCGCTTGTAATTGTATGACTTCATATCGCTTATAATTGTATGACTTTATATCGTGTGTAATTGTATGACTTAATGTCGCTTCTCATTGTATGACTTAATGTCGCTTCTCATTGTATGACTTTATATCGCTTGTAATTGTATAACTTTATATCGCTTGTAATTGTGTGACTTAATTAATATCGCTTGTAATTGTGTGACTTTATACCGCTTGTAATTGTGTGACTTAATATCGCTTGTAATTGTATGACTTTATATCGCTTTTAATTGTATGACTTAATATCGCTTATAATTGTATGACTTTATATCGCTTGAAATTGTATGACTTTATTTCGCTTGTAATTGTTTGACTTTATATTGCTTGTAATTGTGTGATTTTATATCGCTTGTAATTGCATGACTTTATATCGCTTGTAATTGTATGACTTTATTTCGCTTGTAATTGTATGACTTTATATCGCTTGTAATTGTATGACTTTATGTCGCTTGTCATTGTATGACTTTATATAGCTTGTAATTGTGTAACTTTAAATATCGCTTGTAATAATGTAACTTTAAATATCGCTTGTAATAATGTAACTTTAAATATCGCTTGTAATGGTTTGGCTTTATATCACTTGTAATTATGTGACTTTATATCGCATGTAATTGTATGATTTTATATCGCTTGTAATTGTATGACTCCATATCGCTTATAATTGTATGACTTTATATCGCTTGTAATTGTATGACTTAATGTCGCTATTCATTGTATGACTTTATATCGCTTGTAATTGTATAACTTTATATCGCTTGTAATTGTATGACTTTATATCGCTTGTAATTGTGTGACTTAATTAATATCGCTTATAATTGTGTGACTTTATATCGCTTGTAATTGTGTGACTTAATATCGCTTAAAATTGTTTTACTTTATATCGCTTGTAATTGTGTGACTTTATATATATCTCTTCTCGTATTAAAAATGCTTATTATGTTAGAAAAAGACTTAAAGAAATGAGATTTGTATTTCTTTTTTATTCCTTATTACTGTGAGATGCTACGTTTCATAACTTTATATTCTTTGTTACAAACACACCTTTTAACAGCTAATAAAATCGTCATTCTATTACAGGGTATTTGTTGTCATTATTTCCTATGTGCCTTTCTAAAGATCACACATGCGTTTACGTGTGTCAGTCCAACCATGTTTCATATCCGCTTCGCCAATTTGTCAACAACACTGAATCAGGAGCAGATGGCCAATATTCAACATATACGCAATTTATTTACTTAATAAAATAAACCCAAAACTCTCATTAATTGAATGTGATAAATACCTCCTCAAAAAGGTTTGATTCCTAAATCAAGAGACGCAACAAACCTGATTTTTTTATTATCAAATGCAAATCATTGATATAGGCCTTAAGTAGTGAAGGTCTGTCTAGGGTTAAGGTCCTGAATGAATTATTCTCTTTGAATGTTGTTTTGTTTAAGTATAAACCAAACATATCAATTAATGAATTAATAAAAAATCTTTAGCAGTTTTTATTTTTAAGTTTTAAATTATACAATTTATTACTTTACGCATATTGATGGTGTTGTGACATTCTGCCGACCAAAGTATTGAAATCATTTCTCAATGAACTTTTGCCTACGATTACCCAGCTTGTGAATCTTTCTCTGACGCAAGGTGTTTTTCCAGCTAAATGGAAAAAGGCAATAGTCAGGCCTTTGTTGAAAAAATCTGGTCTTGAACTCACATTTGCCAACTACCCGTCAGCAACTTGTCATTCTTGTCAAAATTGATTAAAAAGCCGCCCTTCATCGACTAAATAAACATATAAACAGAAACGATCTCCTTCCAACGAATCAGTCGGCCTATCGTCAGTTTCACTCCTGTGAGTCAGCCCTTCTTAGACTCGTAAACGACATTCTTGATGCAATGTAGCATCAAGAGGTCACTGCACTGATAGCTCTAGATTTAAGTGCTGCTTTTGATACTGTCGACCATAACATACTGTTAAATGTTCTTGAAAGTCAATATGGCGTCTTTGGAACTGCGCTGGAATGGATAGATTCATATTTGAGGCCGCGTAGCTGTCGAGTGAGTGTTAACTCGAATGCGTCATCAGAACGGGAACTTGACTGTAGTGTCCCCCAGGGAAGCTGTTTGGGCCCTTGGCTCTACTTGACGTACGCAGGAACTATCTTTGGCATTGTACCTCCCTGCATTTCCGTGCACGGATTTGCCGACGACCACGTTGCAAATAAACGTTTTAAACCATCACCTACCGCAGAAGCAAGCGCAATTCAGGACCTCCAGGACTGTGCAGTGCATATAAATGATTGGATGAACAGCAACAAGTTAAAAATGAACAATTCAAAGACAGAGTTTATTCTTTTCGGAAGTCGTCCACAGCTGAATAAGTGTAACACCAAAGAAATCAATATATGTGGTAATGTTATTGAATCACAACATTGTATACGGTATCTTGGTGCGTTTTTGGATGAGTCTCTAAATTTCAAAGATCACATTAAAAGAAAGTGTAGAACTGCTATGTTAAACTATTTCAAGATCAAGAGCATTCGAAAGTATCTGACAAAGGGAGCCGCTGAAACACTTGTTTTATCTTTAGTAATATCCCATTTAGATTATTGCAACATCATTCTATACGGCATATCTCAAAATGAATTATCCAAACTTCAACGTATTCAAAATATGTGTGCCAAACTGGTGTTAGGTCGTTCCAAGTATGATAGTTCTAAACAGGCATTATTCGATCTGCACTGGCTTCCGATAAAAGCACGAATCAGTTTCAAGATACTGACATACATGTATAACTGTTCGGTAGGAAACGCACCATCATATTTTATAGAGCTTTTGTCTCATCAAGTGTCAAAACGAACCTTAAGATCATCTGAATCCTCTGTTGGTTGTTATATTGTTCCTTTTAATAAGAAGAGGACTTTTTCTGACAGAGCTTTTAGCATGATAGGACCAAAATTGTGGAATGAACTACCTATTAATATGAGAAAATGTGAATCTGTTGAAATTTTCAAAAGACAACTGAAATCATTTTACTTCAAGGACTTTTTTGCACTTTTTTAAGTGACGCTGAAGGCATTGTCTGTTCCTAATTGTTTTGTGCATGTTTGTATATTTCTATCAGTTTTTTATTATTTTCATTGTACAATAATATAATAAAGTCTAGCCCATGTGTTATCATGTGCAGGGGTGCAGGTGTGTAGATTGTTACATGTTGGTGGGGATTGACCCAATCACTGTGACCGTCGCACTGCTGGGAGTATTGTGTATGGTAGCACTGGGAGTAGCACATATAAGGTATATAGCTGTACAACGCCATTGAATATGTATTCTATATGTAGAAATAGGCGTTAAATCAAGTTTTCAAGTTTCAAGTTGTCCACAATGTCATTAGGCCCAAATATTCATTATGTTGTGTATAAATTACTAATTACTAAGTTTTACAGAAATCGAATAAATTTTCATATTAGGTCATACTTGATTTACATCACGTGAAGATTTTGTCAAAAGTGTTATGACCAAAAGTTAATCAAATCAAAGATTTGGAAAAGTTTATGAAAAATCAATGATTTGAAATCATTTAAAGTTGATTTTCTTCATTTATCATATAAAGTTGAAAGTCATACTTGAATTGTTCCAATTGACGCTTAATCCTAAGTGGTGGATAGTTGAATAATAAATTCAATCAATTTAAATGACCATCTAAAGAAAGTTTTAGCCACACGTTGAAGAAGAACAGCTGTATCACTCAACCACACCGTGGCTGATATGCTTTGGGTTGTATGGATTTTATTTTACAGATAAAACCCAGTATCTGACTGGTTAGCATAAAACGGAACTAAACTTCCTTACTTTTCTTTTAAAGCATACAATCTTTAAAGAAGTCCAAAGATTCATTTCCTTTTCCCATTTTTGAAAAACGTTTCCTTATATTTTAAAGCATTACTTCTTGCTTTGTAACACCGTCTAGGGTAACCTCAGTATATCCAAATATTATCATATCTCAAGTCAAGCCCTCCATTATTGTTCAAGTAGCAAAGAGTAAAGGTGGTCTGCGCCATAGTGAGTCACCTAAATAGTCTTATTGCACCCTCGTTTTGGTAGGAAAGGATACCTTGGTGCCAGATTAAGTAATACCTATATTCCACTATAATACATGGATACAAATCAGACCAAGAGTTAGCGCGAAAGTATTGAAACTCCTCATATCTCACATCGAATGCCGGTGGTAATATTTTAGCGGTTACCAGACGAGAGGGCCATTTCAACTTCTGACTTTGAAATAAAACAACAATTGTCAAACGATCTTATCATAAGGGAATCTTTGCATCAAGAAAAGATTTTAGAAAAATAGTTTGTCGCTTTGAATTTTCTTTGTTAGACAGTCATACTTGATTTATATTATCATTATTTGAATTAAAAAAAACATAGTCAAAATACAGTGAACTGCATGAAATATACTTTAAAGTCACGAATATAGAAAACGTCAACCTGAGTTGACTATCATTCTTCAGCCAGTTTCCATGTTATATTTTTGAAATGCTCATTTGGCGATACATATTATCATTATCGTCCTTCACCCATGTGGCCGAATTTGTGTGTTCTCGGTATTAGTATAGTAATGGCATCAGTTCATTCCATCTGAGGAGGACTAAGTTTTGGAAAGCTCATAAAAAACTCTTGACTTTTAAATTCTAAATTGCGCTCCCGCTGCAGTATTTTTCACAGCCACATTAATATTCCTCAAACATGTGTTTTCTGGTCTATTGGTTTTTAGAGGCTTGCATAATATGAGCCGCGTCACGACAAAACCAACGTAATGCATCTGCGACCAGCATGGATCCAGACCAGGCAGGCTGGTCTGGATCCATGCTGGTCGCAAACGCATTACGTTGGTTTTGTTGTGACGCGGCTCATATGATTTTATTAAACTAGGTCAATAAATTCGCTATTGAATCTACACTTATTCAAAATCCTCTATTTTTTAACACATAAAAGCTGACTGAGAAGCTGGGCAAGAATAATTTTGTACCAAAATAGTTTTAGTTAGAAACTTAAAAAGACTCCGATTTAGCTTTAACTAATAAACAATGAAGGCATGTTCAGAAATATACAAAACGATATAAATATACAAATGGTGAAAGAAATGGCTCACTATTTTTGTAAATTAATGGTGAAAAGAAAACATCTAACAACAGAAACTTTTATCTATTTAATTATAAAGCAAAAGCAAATTATTCAAATCTAAACAATGAAGATATCACTAAAATAATAGAAATGTCAATAAAATGAGATAGTAAAATATTATACATATCTGTTTATTACAGAACACTTAAATATAGTGTAAGATCATATCAGCAATAATATCAAACAATGTTTATGCAATTTTGTGCTTTAACATTGTACAATTTTTAACAAAAAAGGAAATCCGTAAAAAATAGTGTACTTCAAAGGTTAGTTTATTTGGTTAATTTAACTTTTACCAACAAAATAAAGAATATTAGAATAAAAATAAATGTGTTCCTTAATTACTCAATATGCTTTATATCAAACTTGTCTAAACATTTGATACATGTGATAGCGTAAGTTTTTCAATATAGATAAAATGATTCATTAAATTATGACTTATAACCAATTTAATAGCTGTGCTTTATAACATTCATTTCAGCCGATAATGTAGATATATGAAAATCTTACGGAAGCGTCCTGGTGCCAATTCATAATGTTCTATAAAAAAAATAAACTCCTACGTAACAAAGAAAAAAAATACAACTGCTGTCAAACAGCGATAAAATGTGAGAAAAAAACACACTTTAACACACTTCACAACTACGAATACAGTCATACAACTTATGACTGACAAATGATTTATTATAAATCATCTGAAACTGGAAATGCATTTGTAAATAACTGATTAAAATATTTATAAATACGTATTTTACCAGTACATTTCTTTTATTCAAAAGTACAATAAACTTTGAAAATAAAATGTATTGATTTATTGGCAAATATCGAAATGGAAAATGAATATATTGAACAATTTTTATAAATAATTCAATAATTTCCTAAACGAAAAATCCAATTATAAAATAAGTTCAAGGAATATAATATACAGTGCAATCTCTGCGAAGTGACCCTCTGTTAAGCAACACAAAAATATCATTTATTCCAAAAGAAAAACTTCACCAGAAATTTGACCTATCTAGAACAACATGTATTAACAACAAAATTTTTGTCTCCCAATTTTGCTCCTCAGACGTGTTTAATAAAGATGTTTTCTAACACAATGTTTGCTAAAGGACAATTATTTACTAATGACTTTACTATATCAAACATATACAAGTAGTTTACCGCATACAATAACGTAATCTCAACAGGGTATTTCATAGTCTAATTTTAAAATTCAGATCATGTTAAGAATTGAAAAACTGTATAATCATTTCCATGGATGACAAACTGAACTTAACACAACTTAACATTAGTTAATTAGTACATGTGATCAAAATAATTGAAAAATAGACGGGTTATGAAAAGTATATGAAAGAACAATAATAATAATATCAATAAAGTCTGACTAAAAGCAACAATTGATAACAACTCAACACAGGATATAACTATTTTGACAAGGTGATATACTGCTTTCAATGTATCACATATTCTTTAACGGTGTACCATCTTTTTGACATCTCACGGCTACACAACATAACAGTAAATACTTAACATTATTATAAATTCAAAGCTGCTGTAATATATCTTATACATTTAAAGTAAACAATTACAAAAATCAACAATAGATGACTTAGAAGCGCTTTTGATATATCAATTGTATATCCATTTATCATAATCTCAATGCCATAAAATATCATAAACTCAAAGCTATGTATAATAAATTCAAAGCAAATAATAAAATAAATTCAAAAAAAATGTATACCTTACATAAAAATAATTTAATGCCATCAAATGTACAACACGTAATTGAAATAGTTCTGGTCATTTGTTTGACAAAGGGTTCGACCAGCAAAATGTTTACGGACAGTATTAAACAATTACCAACAGTTTATACAAATGTACATTCCACAGAAACGAAACATAACAACAGAAATTAATTTGTATTTGTAGGAAGGTCAAGACAGAGATCTATTTATTTGTTCTACCCAGAATCTCAATTAGCATAGTATGCGTTAAATTTCAAATACTGCCAAACAGGCAATCACTGGCACACAGCGTTTTTTTCCAGACTACATAAACTAACAATACTAAATATACAACAATTCCAAAGCTTCAAAACAAGAACGACGTAAACGTTTAGGTAACATACATGTATATACACTTTACAACACTAACCTCTTTCCATGCATACAATCCTTACAGAAATACCCATGTGCTTTTAAAGACATTTTCATAATTTTCAACAAGACAACCTCTGTTCTGTCTTTTTATGTGTAAATAGATAGAAAAAAGGCATTTCTGATTGTTTTCCTACAAACAATAAGAATAAACTTCAATTAATCAAATTATGTGATTTTTCTGAATGGAACTTGCTTACCATCATAAGACAATTATATTACTGACTCACATCATAGACCAAAAATAATGAAAAAGGAGCTGAAATTTACAATGCCAAATATGTTACAACATTGAGGACACCTAACAAGTGTGACATTTCTTCCGACGATTATCTACACTTCCTGACTCGTTTTCTTAAGCACACAATCTTTACAGAAGTCCCAAGATCTATTTCCACGTTCCCATCTTTGCTCTCCAAGACGTTTCCTGGCATTTTCAAGCACAACTCCTGCTTTATAACACCGTCTTGGGTGCCCTCTGTATATCCAAATGTTATCATACCTCAAGTCTAGCTTCATTGTATCCTCCATTATTGTTCGAGTAGCAAAAAGGTGGTCTGCACCATAGTGAATCACCTTGATAGTCTTTGTACTCTCGTCTTTGTAGGAAAGAATACCTTGGTGCCAGATTAAGTAATACAAATATTCCACTATAACACCTGGGTACAAATCAGACCAAGAGTTAGCGCGAAAGTACTGAAACTCCTCACATTGAATACCTGCTTTCGGTACAAGAAGGTATGGGTCTTTCGGAATACCAGAAAAAAGCGCCATGTCATCTTTTGACTTCGAAACAACTATTGGGTTTTGAACTACTTTAGCCCAATGGACAAGATCTGACGATGTGTTTCCATTGATGGAGAATCGCTGCTCATGAAGTCTTGAACGAGCTCGTTTTACAGCAATATCTGCCGGATATGTTACATATCCATCGAAACTTTTCTTATAAACAAGACATTTCCTCAAATCAATAGGCATAGGTTCTTCACTAACGGTCCGGACTGCAAAAAGATCCTTCAAAGCATAGTGAATTATCCTCAAAACGCCAGTGGTGTTGGCTTTTGAATCACCACGGATGACTTTTGTTACTATTGCATCATGCCTAAAAGACCAGTAGTAGAACGTAATTACGTCACCCAACTTGATTTCATCTATATCTAATACAACTGGGTCTTTTTCCTTGACTACGATTTCCCTTGCAAGATGTGAAGATCTATGGAAAAATGTATTGTAATTCTCTTCCCCTATTCTTGCCCGTGCACGTCTGATCACGTCACTTGTTTCATAACGGTAAAGCGGGTGATATTTATAAACCCATACATCTTCCACGTTGAGGTTAAATGTAAATTTTTCTTCGCATACTTTGCCCATTTTACCATAGTGGACGACAGTGATGTTCACCTTTGCTGAAATTCGCTTGTCAAAATGTACGTTCGTACTGACAGCTTTATGCCAGGAACGTCGGTATTTGAATTCTACTATTTGGCCAACTTTGATTTCATCTCTAATTCTTGCCCATTTCTTTTCAAGAGACATCGATGCATGCTTTCTCCCTCTCATATGATCGACATGTATAGATTGAAGAGGCAAGTTTGAAATTGTATCTTTTGGGTCAATCTCTCTCAAATACAGCAGCCTGGACTCTGCTGATTCCGGTACGATAATATTTTCAACATTCAGTTCCTCGTTTACTTTAGCCCAGTGACAAAAGTGACAAGAACGATTTGTCATTAAACCAAATTTTGCTTCACCAAGCCTCTGTTTTGCCCGGTGAACTACAACTTGCGGTTCATGTACATTGTATCCAGAGTAATCGTGGCTGAAAATCAAATCTTTTCTAAGATTAATTTTAATGGTTTCTTCGACGATAGTTCTACGACCAAAGAGAGACGGAAGTGAGTAATGTATCACGGTGATTTGACCCCTTTTATTTCTCGTATTTGGACAAATATTGATAGCGCTTACGACTCCATCGTGTGATATTTTCCAATGATCAAACGAAATAACATCACCTTCCCTGATTGTTTCCAGGCTCTTTACTCTCAGTAATCGTCCTTGAAATGGTGAACAAAACCACTGTCGGAGCTTCGGAATTACCGAAATGCATAGTAAAGTCAAAACACTACAAACAGCCAAAGCCCCAAATACAATACCAGAACTAGCTCCTGCAGCTATGACCAATGACAACAAGCCAAGACCACCTACCTGAAAAACACAATATGCAGCAAACTGAATCCATAGGTCATGCTTTTTGCGCAAACAACAAGCAGAACAGATGTTCCCAGCTTTCATAGCTTTATCTAACTGATAATGACGGTAAATTGTGTGGATAAGGTAAAGCAAAGCCATAATTCCAAGAACACCCCATGGTACAGCAATAAGAGCTCCTGCAGCAACCTTTGACAGATCCTCAACTGACAACATGAGTAGTTTACAAACAACTCGCAGAACCTTACCACCAACATTTGCAATGCCTGCAAGAACTGCTCGTAAAGTATCTCTAGCATTTTCTGATTGATAACTATCTTCACTACCAACACAACACCAGTTACAGAAAGATTCACAATTACAAGACAATATTGAATATTTTGCAAGTTTGTTTTGCTCTATAAGTCCTTCTGCTCGTTTTATAACAATTTCGGCATTATGTGCAGGATGTCTATATCGAATGGTGAAAACTTCGTTCAAATGCAAGTCTAATAGCGTTGAAGTTTCCCGAATCTTAATCGACACGTCGAATGGTGTTGAGTAGAAATGTATTATAGAAATAGCAGCACAGGAAGGAGAGATAACATTAATATCCTTAACAATTGCATGATGCGTGTATGCTGACACTTGCTTATCCCCATAGTTAAAAACGAGGTATTGGCCATTCATACAAATGTGGTCTGCTCGTTTTAGATCCGCAAAATTTAAAAGTCTTTCTTTCCTCGAACAAGATACACATCTTACATCGAGTTCTGTTTCTCCATCCAGACCACTAGTCCGAACGTCCGATCGTAGAGCATTGTAAAGTTTACTCAACATTGTTACTTATTCGATAGAGTCAATTACATTAACAGACTTCTTACAAAGACCCGTGCGCATTTCATTACCGGTGGTATCGTAAAATAAAGAATATTGCGTAAATATAAGGTTCTTTTAGTGTGGTATTATTCGGTGGTGGTATATCCCTTGAACCCAGCAAATCCTATACATGTGCATGTATATCTGTCTGAAATATAAAACAATATTGCTCCTTTGACAATAATCAATTATTTGAATAAACCGATAAATAATGTGAGCATTTAAAAGTAGATAAAACTTATAAAGAACATAACAAAAGTTTGATTTTGAACTATTCACAGTCCGGCTGACAAACATTGAGAACCTATATACATGCATTTACGACATTCGCTACAGATAAGTGCTTTTTTAACGTATTAGGCAAGTTAGTAGTAAAATCCAACACAAGACCCTTTTAATTAAAAACAATTGGCCGGAATAAACGGTCCTAATCTCCATTTGGTAAGTGCTATAACTAAATAATCATAATTATTCTCTCTCTTTTTTCTATAGTAAACCAATAAGATATAGAACAATTTGAATCACTATTATCAATATATCAGATAAACAACATATATACCTATCAGCAAACATAAGACTATGTTGAATGCATTCACTTTCTCTGACTTCTTATTATCCTGGATACACCAGTGCATTAACTAAAACAAACGTTACATAAATTAAAGGACTTGAAGCAAATATGTTCATATTACAGATTTCTGAAAACGTTTTTCCTATCATATAAATATAAGAGCTTTATAAATTTTTACTATCTTTCAAACGAAATGGCCATGGTGATTGTTATACTGCTCACCTGATTATTAATGACAATGAACAAATTATATTGTTAACTATGGATGAAAAGTTGATGTAATGTCTTAATCTTAAACTGATATAATAACATTAATATCGATCTGTATCTGAAACATTTGCAAAGGTAACAATGTTATTTTTTCCATATTTGGGCTATGTCACCTAGTTTTTGGCCTCAGATGACACATATTCGAGCTTGAGTTAGAAATCATACAAACAGCCTTTCTGGCTAATTTCCAGGACATTTTATTTGAAAATATTACATTTATAGCATTAACAATACAAGGTTTTTCCTTATTTCGGCTCTGTGGCTTAGTTTTTGACCCCCACACCTATATTTATACTACTATAAAAGACCTTTCATGATAAAGTTTATTGAACTACTATGTAACAATCAAAAGAATATATTATTTAATCTGGCAAAATATATAAAACAATCATTAAATTACAGAAATACTATTGTTAATTCTGTCAGATAAATTTGATTTATGAAAATATATGTCTTGATTAAAGACTATCTAAATTCCATTCAACATTTTTGTGTGTCGATTTTTTCTGATGATATGTCTGCTATGTAAACATGTTTATTTAATTATGTTTAAAACAGTTTATCCTCAACACTATAATATCAATTTTTGTTAATTTGAAATAACATTCTGGAATAATTACTAAAGTAACGTGACATTGTCTTTAAAGTTTGTTTTAATTCATTGAAGATTAGTATTGAAAATGTATTGTTTATGCATTTCTATCAATGTATTATCACACTTTGTATGATGATGATTATGTACTATGTACAAGTCAAAATAAAATAATGTTCTGTTCTGTTCTGTTCAAACTTGAGATTGAAGTTACCAATGTACCATTGAGACCAATTTCAAGGAAAGTTAGTCTGAAAATGTTACCTGTAGATGAGTTAACAAGGTTTGACAATAATTTGAACTGCGTGACATAGTTTTTGACCCCAGGTGACCCACCGAGAAATTATCTAAACATTCTTTTTGATAAATTTGCAGTATAATTGGGCTCAAAATATTTTCTCTATAGAGTAAACAAGTTTTTTTTTACATATTTGGGCTGTGTGATCTAGTTTTTGGCCCCAAGTTACCCCCAAGAAATCATCTAAACAATCTTTCTGACAAATTTTAGACCGAACATTTGCCTCTAGACTGTTTACAAGGCATTTCTATATGTGGACTGTGTGACCTAGTTTTTAACTCCAGGTAACCCATATTCGATCTTGAGCTAAAAATTATCAAATGCAATTTCCAGAATATTCGGACTAAAACAGAAGCCACTGAAGTGTTAACAAGAATGTTCTCTTATTTTGGCTCATGTGAACTAGATTTTCATTTGAGATGACCCATGTTAGAACTTGTCCGAGCAATAACTGGGACCACATCCTGACCAAGTTTGGTGACAATTTAGGCAAAAATGTGATCACTAGAGTGTTAACGAACTAAATGTGGACGGACGATTATTTAAACGACGGACATTCAACGATCCTAAAAGTTTACCCTGAGCCAGGTCAGGTCAGTCAAAAATTAGTTTTACTCAGAAAATACCAATTACTGTTGTTAATTTAGATATTTATAGGAATAGAAAATACAAAGAGTTAATTACTTTAAAAGAATAAATTATCATTATTTTGTTTCACTTTCCGAAACAGTGAAACATTAGTATTTCATATCAGTGTCATTTTATATCAGTCTTTCTTCAACTGGCATATAATATTTAAAATGAATTGTATTTATCTTGATTATTAGAATCAAAAATGTGGAATAGGGGAATAAATGAATTAAAACTTGTAGACTATGACATACGAACTATAGATATATAATATAAATTGCCTTTTCATTAAAACAGTGCTAACATGCAGTAGGGAGGACAATTTCTTAATGTAGATCATGTAAAATATGCTCTGTTAAATTGTAAATACAAATATTTACTTTTGTCTGTTGTGAAACATGGATTTGAGAAGCAACGATTTTTTAAATAAGAAATGCCAAAATGACACAGATGTTTCCACAACATTTAATGTGTACAGTAATTAGAATTAATATCGCAGAGAAAAAAGGATTATGTAATGGTTATCTGTTTATGGTTAAGGAAACAAAGTGCACTCATATCTATTCAGAATTTTGAAAATTACAGATCTAGTCATTTATAGTGCAATATAATACAGAAATATTAATTGACACAAATTAATATCTAGATTTAATCTTTTGCAAGTATATATGTACTGTAGATCTTTCTCTGAAAATTGTTTGTATCATGCAAAAAAGAACTGATGAATTATGCTGAAGAAAATCTTATATAAAAATTAAATAAAATCCAAATACAACTTACACTTTTGTTGTTAGATCTTTTTTGTTTTGGTTTTGTCCATGTTGAACCTATACACTGAATTTACGCACTTTAGAAATGCTGTCAAAATAGAAAAAATATACTGTTAACTGTTACTAAAAAATAGAAAATGAAAGTAAGCTTTACAAAATACCTGGAAAAGAAAAAGAAAGTAGATTTTCCGTATTACATAATTTATGCTGTAATATGATATGTGTAATAAATATCAAGAGAGAAACTTAAATATAACTTAAGAGAAACTTAAATATAACTTAATACAATCAATATTAAAAGACCACATATGTCTTTAACTATCTATAAAAATAAATATATATACAATATAATATAATTATTATATGAATGAATGATATTTATCTTATCCTAGTTTATGTAAAACAAAAGTTATATTCATTCGAATTATGTGTTTAAATATACGTGAGTATGCATACATAGACACAAAAACTAATTCTTTATCGATAAATTCATGACATTGTTTGGAGACAACAGAAGAAAAATGAAAAATAAGATTGTACTCACATCAGTCTAAAACGAAAGTAGGTTCCGCACTGTTAGTTACGGAATTCCCCCATACCATACAGCAGTTTAACTTCGGGATTTGTCGGAATTTACAATCGCAATTATATGAAAATATTATAACAACATCAATCTGTCTACCTGTTTGTCTGTCCATTTTTCTCTCTGAATACTGCAAAATCCTCCCAGGCAGATAATATTTGAGTAAAAAGATGAGACTGTGATGAGAGGTGAGACTTGAAAGGTTTTCTAGCTGTATTTAAAATGTTACTAATGATAATTCAACAGATAAAGAAGTTTTAACACACTTATAGTCGTACTGCGACACTACTACTGAACTACTGACAGTCTGAAAGAGTGGCAATGTGGCCAGGGAGTATGTTTCTTTTACAATCAAAAGCTATGGCAGAGTCTGAATTTCTTTTTTAAGTCAATAAAATATTATCAAGAGACACAATGTATAACGCTCTCACTCTCAAAATATCATCAGAGAAAAAAATGACACTATTTTATCCAAGGTTACACATTTTTTTGAAACTGAATCAATAATAATTGTAATTGCATGACTTTATATCGCTTGTAATTGTATGATTTTATCTCGCTTGGAATTGTATGACTTAATATATCGCTTGAAATTGTATGATTTTAAATCGCGTGCAATTGTATGATTTTATTTCGCCTATATATCTCTTGTAATTGTGTGACTTTATATCGCTTCTCGTATTAAAAATGCTAATTGTAAGAAAAAGACTTCAAAATGAAGTCCATCATAAACTAATATTTATATATTGAAACTTATCAATCCGGGGAAAACTTTTAAATTTACATTACTGCTGTTAGCATGCGTTAAATACATTATATAATTGATAAACTCGTTTTTGATGATGACGAAATATGTTTTGGTTATGTACATCGATGACTGCCGTTGATTCACGCCTACGGTGAATAATTTAAAGGCACATGAAAGGGGGTGAACATGATCAGTGGTCGTCAAATGGTGGGCTGCATATATATGTACGGTGACGATATCGTCATGTTACTGTTGATCAACGTCGTGTTTTGTATTGTAACAATTTTGTATGTACTGCTTATAATTTTCTGCCGAGTGAAATTTATATAGACTAAAAATATTAACAAAAATTACAGACCATTCGGTTAATACAGAAGTTGGTTCGCAAAATAAATAACAGAACATTTGAAAAAATGTCTGAGATCTTTTTTTTTTTTTGTTCAGCTGCTGGTCATTCTACGCAATAGTGATAGTTTTACCGTTACAGCGATTGATAATAAAACACGAAGCTTTTCTTATAATTAAAGATCCTGTATTGGTTTTATATCATATATATAATGCTCAAATGAAAATGTATCATCACTGTAAGCTCAAAAAGCACTTCTGTAAAGATATTAGCGAATTTATATTTCATGTTAATAAAGGGAGGTACATGTAATTAGAAATTTATTTTCCATAAAGTTTAAGTCAAAATTTTCATAAAGGAATGAATGCATATCTTTTGATGATTACATATAATATGGACAAATATTCGCAGTACGTATCTTACATATTCTTCGATGTTTGAAAATCGTTTTAGAAGCATAATTATATATAAAATTTCAATTAAGTGTGGTAACAACCTTAATTACAACATACAGGATCTTTAAAGTGTGTGACCGCGAATAGTGAGTCATAAGGCAATTATATAAAATTGTATTTGCGATTTAAATGGGTTTTTTTTTTTCAAGGCGGACAGTAATTCTGAGTACCGTGTGGTGGTTCTTAATTTTCATATTCTTTGTTTGTGGTTATTCTTATGACGTGTTATTTTATCTTATTAATTATTTTATTTTATTATAATGAACAGTGAAATAATAAGAAGCATATTGTTTAAATTAAGAAACCCAATTATGTAAACTTCTACGAGAAAGGTTTTTTATTATTGCTGATTGATTGATTGATTGATTGAATATAAAAGTTATTTAAGTTATTATAAGATATGCGGTTATAATTATTGACACATATGTATAAATCTAAAAAAGGTCATGAAAACATAAGAACATCATTTATATGATAATTTCTTGTATTTTCTAAATATTCGGAGTATCAGCATACAGCGCACACTGCACATGTACATGTATTTACAATTTTAACACCAACTATAAAAGGACTCGACAGAATGTGTGACATAACACAGGTCTGGAAATATTTTTCTTTAGGTCTAGTGAGCGCAATATATAGTAAGTTATTTGAACAGATGCCTCACTTTTTAAATAATCACTTCCGTCTAACTATCAATTTGTCTATTACTCGTATTCCTGTCCACGAATAACGTATGCACAATTTAATGTCAAAACATAACAAAAGACATCATATTGAAAAATGTATCGATTTATTACAATTTCTAAATCAGAACTTGTGAAATGAATGCAAAAAATAATTAAATGCACACGACCTTCTTTCTGATCTTCTTCAGAGTTTCGATATGGTTCAAATCACGCTTCAGAACACTAGACGTATGATAATTAAGAGACAACCAGCTTTTGTTAACACAATTTTAGCTTAAAAATGTTTCTATAATCGAAAATGATAATGCATCTTATTCTCCAAATCACTGTTCTCAAACAACCCCTTATGTACATAACATAAACATATTATTTTAGTAACCCCAGGTATTGAGAAATTCGTTATCTATCTATTATAGACAGTTTTTTTAAACTTAATTTTTAACCAACTTTTCAAGTATTAATGTGAACACTTCTAAATTGTTGAAAACGTTACCGTCGGCACTAAGATTCAAAGTTGTATTAATTAATTAAACTCATAGCTTGTCGCGATCGGTATATGATCGGTTTAATTTACAGTTGCATTGGTTTGACTAGACATTCCTTACAAAAGTCCCAGGAAGATTTTCCATTTTTCTTCTCACCTAATCGTCTTAAAGCATTAGCAATCACGACACTCGATTTAAAGCTTTTTCTTGGATGCCCACGGTAAGTACAAATATCATCACGGTGAATATTTAATTTAACACTCTTTTCCATGATGATCATTGGATACAAAATTCCATCCGAACCATATTTGATGACTTTGATAGTTTGACTTTTTACATCGACGTCAGAAATTATGCCTTGAGTCTTACACAAGTTTTCCCGGTATTCTACCATCATACCAGGAAATAATTCGTCCCATGTCCAAACTCCAAAACGCTGCAAACCTTTCTTGTACTCACCAGCTTTTGGAATTAGCAGAGAAGTGCGTGATTCTGTATCCGATAATTTTTTTAACTCTGTAATCTCTGTTGGATATTGAACAACTTTCGTCCAATGTACAAAATCTTCTGAAGTTGTCCTGCAAATTGAATGACGTTGCTCGCCTAACCTTGACTTCGCTCGCTTAATTACTTTATCTGGAGGATAAGTGATATAGCCTTCGTAGTTACGCACACATATTTTTTCTTTCTGCAAATCTATAGAAATAGTTTCTTCTTTTACTGTTAGAGGAGGCATACAATTTTTAAAAGCATAATGAATGATGTCTAGTTCTCCAACAGAAGTTTGTATTGAATCTCCAATGGTTACGTTGATGACAATTGCCTCTTTCAAAAATGACTTGGCAGGGAATAGAATAGCGTCGCCAGGTTTGATATCCCTAATGTCCAAAACAGTTGAAACATGGCCCTTTTCCACAACTTCTTTGCTAAAATGAGAAGATCGGTAACATATAACATTGTAGTTCCCTTCATTTATTCTGGCTCGAGCGCGACGTATGATATGCTCTTTACTGTATCGATACAGAGGATGGTATTTATGAATCCAAACATCTTGACGATTGAGATCAAACTCAACGGTTTCCTCTTTGATTTTCTTGTCGTTTCCATAATGAACAAGTGTAACAAACACATCTGAAACTTTCTTGGCATGAAATCGTACATCGGTCGTTATTGCTTTATGTGTAAGTCCACATGATTTATACTCAATAAGCTCTCCTGCTTTTATCTCGTCCCTTATCCGGACACACATTTTACGAATCGCCTTACTTGCCCTCTTTCTTCCTCTTGTATGGTCGATATGTACAGAGTGATCTGGTAATTTAGACGTTGTTTCTCTTGGGTCCACTTCTTTTAGATAAAAGACTGCATGTTCTACGTCATCACAGTCCTTTGTACTTTCTTCTATTGTACTTTCAACTATTTTCGCCCAGTGGCAAAAATGGCAAGAACGATTGGAAGTCAACTTGAACTTCGTTTCACCGAGCCTTTGTCTCGCCCTATTAACAACAGTTTCTGGATCATGTACATTATATCCCGAATAATCATGTCCTAAGATAGTGTCATGTTCGAGATCAAGTAGTACTTCCTCTTCAATGATTTTCCTTCGACCAAATGTGCTTGGTTGAGAATAATGTATTATCTTGATTTTTCCCCGTCTGTAAACTGTTCCAGGCGAAAATTCTATACCACTTATTATGCAAGAATGTCTCAAGTGCCATTGTTTGAAAGAAATAACGTCACCAATCCAGATGTCCCTCAAACTTTTAATCTCCCGATAACGACCTTGGAAAGGTGTCAGGCAAAGTTTTCGAAACTTTGGAGCATTTGCTAAGCATACTAATGATAAAACACTGCATGCAATTAAGGAACCTAGCACAATACCATGTGATGCTCCAGCAGAAATGACCAGTGATAATAACCCGAGTCCACCGACTTGTAACCCGCAATAAGCAATAAACTGAAGCCAAATGTCAACCTTTTTACGGTGTGCACAGGCATAGCAAATGTTTCCTGCCTTTCTTTCCTCATCAAGTTTGATATTCTGATATACAACATATAACAGATATAGAATTGCAATAACTGCAAGTGTTCCCCAGGGAACATTTATTAAATAAGATGACGTAAGCTTTGAAACATCATCTAATGACATAAAAAGCAGTTTACAAACAACGCCTAAGGTCTTTCCTCCAACGTTTGCAATGCCTGATAAAATACCAGACAAAGCATCTTTTGCACTCTCTGCTTGAAAGCTTTTCGCATTTCCTACACAGCACCAATTACAAATATGTTCGCAATTACACGAAAATACAGAATATTTCGCCTGCTTATTTTGAGTTAATAGCCGCTCAGCCCGTTCTAAGATAATTTCTGGTTCATGCGTTTTATATCGATATCGAATAATATTTATTTCATGATAATGAAGGTCAAAAATTTCTGTTGTTTCTTGAATACAAATGGTCATATCGTATGGCGTAGTATAGAAATGAATCAAAGTCACAAGTGCAGTGGCGCTGCCTACAATTTGAATGGATTTCACGAGCGCATGATGTGTGTATGCAGCTACTTGTTTCCCGCCAATACCAAGCATGAACATTTTGCCATTCATACAGATATGGTCTCCTCTTCGTAAGTCTGTAAACCTTAATAGTCTTTCTTTTTTTCTGCAGGAAATACATCTCGTTTTAAGAAGGGAATCTGCTTCCACAGAAAAGGGGTTTACTTTTTCTCGCAATGAAATAGATAGCTTACTGAGTGACATTTTGTCTTATTGTCCATTAGACATTGAAGTAAAACGTGTGTATATTTTAGTCTTTTTCAACAATGCCCGTTCCTCGACTTATCAAGGCAACATTCTTTGATAATGTACTTCAATTCAAAATTCTTGTCGATAATAAAATGTATCGATGCAGGGTGACGATGGGCAAACTGGAAATATAAATTCAAAGGTATATGCAATTGTTTGTCATTTTAATGTTCTAAAGTGAAAGAAAATATGCATTTTTGACACGATTTATATACAAGACGTTCAATATTTGGTGACAGATATCAAATAACAGCGTAAACTTATTATCTTCCCGGATTTAAATTCATCGAAGTAATACCACATTGTTGTTTAACGTGTGACTTTTGTAATATAAAAAATTTACATGTTATCAGATATATCAGTGCTCCCATAAAAAGTCTAGTTGAATTTTTAATATTTTATATTACAAATCGCATCATCTTTGATCAGTGATATGTATGTATGTATGTATGTGTGTATGTATGTATGTATGTATGCATGTATTTATGTATGTATGTATGTATCACACACCCGTGCCGTTAAAAAGGGTATTACAAGGTCGTGCATAGACCTATATTTTGACGTGACATCATTTGCGTTATACCAACATCGCGTAACTTTACACGTCCTAAATGTAAGCATTATATGCGCGTCAAGGAATAAAAATGATTCTTTTCACTGTAAACAGTTCTTATTTTGGGCCTCTGATAAATAGAATATTATATTTGTGAAGATTCAATACTAAATCTAATGAACGGGTTGAATAAAACAATATTATGCTCGCCAGAGGCTTATATAATATGGTTTTATTAAACTCGTTCAATGAATTTAGTATTAAACATACACTTATTCAATATCCTCTTTATATAAATCACCGTATATATTTTAAATCTCAATTAAGTGGTGAGTAATTTATATAAATATACAATTATTCAAATGAAAAATTTTGTAATGTGGCATAAAGTATGTTACCTTTCACCATCATAGTTCCAAGAATTTTCCAACTTCTCCTTTGTATTTAATCTGTTAATGGCATTTTTTCATATTTTCTCCATCATTAAAGAATGTTTTACGTTTATCTACATCTTCTAATTATGTCCATACATATCATCCTTAATTTATTGAACTACACAGTCTAATCATTTGAAACCTACTTTTAACGTGTTACTTCTTTAAGTGGAAAAACTTTCATCAGTTCTGAATAATTCTTCATAAATGTTTATGAACAGAAGCTAGTGCTCTTAACATTAAAATGAAGTGTCATTTTCTTTCCTTAATAATCTTTTACTTAACTCTTGACGAGTATTTTTTCGCTTTCATATTTATAATGTCTATTGATTAACATTACGGGAGTGACTTAAATTAAGTTTAAGAACACTTTATTTCCCGATATGCGAACAAAACGTACATAGCAGTAGCAGTAGTAATTTTGTTTTGTCCTTCCCATATAACCTGGTTTACATTGATGTGGGTGTAGAGAAAATGAGGTGTTTATCTCAGCAGTTTATTTCCTTATTTTTAAAACAGTTTATCTTAATGTAGTAAATTGGTCAGTACACTAAGTAGGCAAAGCTTAACATTTAAGTTTAAAAGAACTGCATGAAATATATATACATTTAATGTAGCAATTAATTAGCATTAATAAGTTTAATATATAACATAGACCTTTAAAATCTTTCTTGAAGTTGCAAGATAATGATCATCTAGGGGGTATTTACCCCACCCCCACCCCTCTTAGTTTCGGTAAATTTTCGGTAATTTATGTAAATATTAGTTTCATCATACTGCTTCAAAATCGTTAACGATTACAGTACTAAGCAGACGCGTTGTCAGGGATTCGAATAACTGATAAAAACAAATCTGAGAAGTGCAAATTTAAAGGTATAAGATAAAAGCAAGTTTCAAAAGAACTACAAGACTGAGATCAAAAGTCAAAAGCAATGGTGAATTAGGACTGGTAAAAAGGATGCAGCTGCCCAGTAAAGAGGTCTAAGCTGGGACTAGCTTGTAAGGACAAGGGTAGGCCATTCCACGGGAAAAATAAATAGGAGTGGTACTGCGTCCTTGAGTATGGTATTAGGTAGTTCAGGTTTCTAGTGGGTGTCATATGATGATGGTCGACCCTCACAAGATTGTGTTGGATTTTGTGGAGTATGGTAATAGAGCTGATGTTGCGCCTCTGCTCTAGAGTTTGCCAGTTAAGTTCACTTAACATTTTAAATACCACTACTGATGTAATTGTAGTCGTTGTATACATATCTGACAGCTGATCATTGAACTTGTTCTATTTTGTAACCCAGATATTTTTGCCAAGGATGCCAAACCATGGAACAGCATTCTAACTGGGGCCTTACATAGGTTTTGTAGGCAGTTTCTTTGACCTTTTTTTTGGAAGTTTTGTCATGTCTTTTTATAAATCTGAGTGAATTATTTGCTTTTGCTGTTATGTTGTAATATAGATCTTTACTTATTGTTAAACCTAAATATTTTGCAGCCTCAGTTGATTTTAGTTGTTTCCCATGTAAATCATAAGGAATGCTTCTGGATGGTTTTTGTGGCTGATACAAACGATTTCACATTTATCTGGGTTATATTCCATGACCAATCAGATTCCCAGTTTTCAAGACTGTTGAGATCCTTTTGGAGGGTTTGTGCATCCTGGGTTGATTTGATTATTGTAACGTCTGCAAATAGTCTAACCTTGCCCCAATCGCAACTTTCCGTCCATTTCCGTCAGTCTTCGTCAGTTATTATAGATAATAGCCGAGGATGTTCCGATTGCCCTTAACACTTTCAGGGAGGTCATTTATGTAAGATACATGTAGGAAAAGGCAAGGACCGAGCCTTGGGGTCACCAGAAAGAACTGATAGGTTGTCAGAGTTTTGACCATCGACAACGACCTGTTGGGTGCGACAATATAAAAATGACCTTGTCCAATTGATGACCTCTGAGCTAGCCTAACACCTAGTCTGTGTAATTTAAGGAGAAGTTTGTGATGGTCGACTTTATGAAATGCTTTACTGAAGTCAAGGACATCGGTCTGTTGGCCTTGCTCTAAATTGTCATGAACTTCCTGGGTGAAACTGATAAGCTGGGTTTCACAGCTATGTTTTGACCTGAAACCTTATTGGAATTTGCTGAGAATATCATGCTTTTTGTAGAAAGACATGATATTGGAGACAATTACATGTGTATATACTCCATTAGTTTGGAGGCAATGCAGGTTGATAATATAGGCCTGTAGTGACTAGGCTTACATTTTGGGCCTTTCTAAATAGGGGCAATGACTGTATATGCTTCCAGTCATAAGTGACATTACCAGTTTTTAAGGAAATTTGGAAGATGTGTGTGAGAACTGGCCCGGCAATTTCAGTATGAAGTTCTTTCAATAACATTGGTGACAGCTGGTCGGGGCCAGAGGCTTTGCTTGGATTTAAACCTTTGAGGAGTTTCTTTCCTCAGTTATATGTTGACATTTGACATTTTTGGATAGTTTTGTGGAGTGATCTAGCAATTGTTTGCATTACTGGTTAAAACTTAATGGTTGGGGACTGGAGAAGATAGAAAATTCATATAATGTTGATCGATATGTTTTCCACAAAATATATGTTGCCAACAAAGATGCTAGTCGCATTGATTTGACCTAAAATATGTTAAATCTTGTTATTCATGTAAAATAATATCAACATAGGGGGCCTACGTGCATCAAAAAAATTAAAATATAGATCTAAAAAAATGATTTTTGTGAAGAAAAAAAAATTGGAAAAAAAAGTTTTTATGAGAAAAATAAAAAAAATCTCTATTTTTTTTTTAATATATTGATAAAATATTACATGAATAACATGATTAAACAAATTTTAAGTTAGCACCTTTGTTGCCAAAGGGAGATAAACGATGCTGGTTTATGGCGATCGTGATCATTCGGAATTTTCCGGAGCGTCACGACAAACAAAATGGACACCAAACAGTGTACGGCGATGGTTATCAACAAAATGTCTCAAAAGTCACTCTAGTCAAGTAGAGTTTCATTAAAACAGTCATTGAAAGGTAATGTTGAATTACCGACCGATAATGTTAGGTAATTCTTATTGTATTTTCCTACTTGTGCTTGAAACAATTTTTCGTACTCAAATTTAATCGACCCAGAAGTAGAATGTGCTTTTATTTAAACTTTTGATAGGATATATAACAGCCGACTAACATTAATGTTATCCTTATATGACGGGCTAATGTTAATAATCAGTAAAAAATAGAATAAATATCTCCCAATAATGACTTACTTGGCCAGTAGATCTATCAGATTTCTGATCATGCGCACCTATGCGCACATTATGTCTATTATAAACCTGAATCATCCTCAGGCAGTGACCAGGTTTTGAACACCGGACCTCTTGATTAAATGGTGGACACTCAACCAAAAAGACGAATACTCTATATTTTATCCTTGTTGGGACTGGAAAACTAGGGTGATTCATATTTATTGCTAGCTACATGTAGCAGCTATGGCTGCACAGAACGTCTCTGGGGTAGGGAGTTTGGCAACTGCAAGGGAGAGGTGGTAGGTGGTTCTTATGGTATACAGTCCTAGGAAAGAAGGAGAATATAATGTAGTCTATTAAAAGCCTCTATGAATAACATTTAAGTTACATATTAGAACACAGTAAAATCAAAAGCCATGGCATGATGTTCGCAAGAGAGGGTGTCACTATACTTCTATGGCAATAGCTGCTTTTTGAACATTTTCAATTTGATCAAAAAGATAATTCTGTAAATAACTTCATATGAGTGACAACTATCTTTGTTTTTATATACATAAAGCTGCAGGCCTCCAGGTGATCCAAAATATTTCAAGAAAATCAATATTGAGAAAAATGTAATAAAATTTTAGAAAGGTAAAAATATTGAAGATCCAAGTTATATTTTACATCCTATGTGTGGTGTAAGACTGATTTTGCAGTATTATATCACCATAGGTTACTGCGTTACTAAAGGTGCAGACATTAAGCAACGGTTACGGAAAGTCCGCACTGTTGCTTAGTGTCTGCAACGGTGTCGAGACGAAACAGAAAGTAGACAGATTTCGACAAAACAAATTAACAGAATAAATGTTTAAATTGCACAGATGATTTTATACATTTACTGTAATAAACAAGAGTACTCACTTCAATATAAGTGTCTCTTGTACGGAGATTGACTAAAAAATTTACCACTTCTCTTGGTTCAAATTTCATGTACATTTATTTACAAAGGTGTTTTGTAAAAAATCATTTATTTCATATGTTACATACATTGTGAATGTATTGATCTTATAGTGAATTTATTTTTACATTACATGCAAATATTCCAGCTAGCTTATGGAACGTCGGTGGTTCTACTCAGGTGCCTGAAATAATGCACGGAAGGGCACCTGAGGTCTTCCTCCACCAGTAAAGATATGACCTATTTATAGATACTGTGTCATTGTGACGTAAAACCCAAAACAAACAAACATGCAAATATTCTTCTTTTACAATATAAAACGGATTTGTCTAAATACATAGAAAATAAAAAAATATAAAATGACATGTACCTTTTAGTTGTGTACCTTCCTCCATATTACATGGAAGCACCATATCACGGAAAATCTGCACCGTTTCACGTACCAGACAGTGAGACCTGTCAAACAGATATAGAGATAATTTTAGATGGGCAATGTCTTTTTCCAAGGTTGACATTTTGGGGAAAAAATGTATATAAAATGAGTCAGTACTCATTGTCTGTGTCTGTTCTGATGGAACGACAGTACAATGTATCTTTGCCTGATTGAAGTGATTTAACTTGTAGGGGGGCATTGCTAGCATTTTTGCTGCACATTCATACAATAGTAATATTGATTAATATAAAAAAATGTAAAAAAAATCAAGACTGTGTAGCTACTTGAATACAAGTTAAACTGCAATGTCATTCAGCATACAGACAGTTCAGTAAACTAGCACTTGACAATCTTGTATAAAGCATAGAGCAGTACTCTTGCAAATATCATTATGGATTGTTTGTTTTTTGTTTTTTTGGGTTTTACGTCACATCGACACAGTATAGGTCATATCTTGACGTTCCAGCTTTACTGGTGGAGGAAGACCTCAGGTGCCCTTCCGTGCATTATTTCAGGCACCAACGTTCCGTAAGCTAGCTGGATAGCTTACTCACATGAAAGAATCCAAAGTCCCTGTCGAGATTCAAACCCACAGCGGTGAGGGGCAAGTGGTTTGAAGTCAACGACCTTAACCACTGGGTCACGGACGCCCCCATCATTATGGAGAAAAAAAAACATTGACTAGGGGAATGGTGCCAGTAAAAATGGTGACCAAGAGATCTTGCCCTGTGTTCACTAAGAAACATTTTTAATCAAGATTAAATTTAATTAATTTTTTTTTTCCATTAATTTATGAAACTAAACTTTACTATATTATACTAAAATATATGATAAGTTAATAAAATGTCAAAAATTGCTGATTTGCAAAGAAGCAACCATATGTTGGAATACAATGCTAAAATGATCAGATCAAATAGGATGAATTGTAAAATGCCAATGTTTAGTAAATTAGCAATAGATGTATCATAAAATTTTATAAACATGCTATTTTGAGTCCACATTTATCAAGTTCATGTTGAATATTAAATTGACATGTTATATGTGATTAATGACTGATTTTGTAGTATTGATCACTATATTTTTACTACATGACTTATGCATTTAGGGCTATTTTTGTTATATACGAGAGGCAACAAATTTGGAAACAAGAAGTGGAAGTGTATGATAGATGTTAAAACATTGTATAGACTATTTTCCAAGACATATTTATTGTAACTCTATATCAATATATATATATCATTTAGAATCAATTCATATTTTCATATTTATCATTTAATGTCAAGCATTTTAAACTCACAAAAGGCATTGACATCATTGTTATAAGTGATATATCATTATTTATAAAGCAATATTATTTCATGTCTGTAAATAGAATTATCATTATGGAGTAGATAAACATCATAATAATACTATAATAAGAATAACACTATGTAAATTACAGGCACTACATCTTGGTGATGTGTTAGAGCAGTAAGATGGCTGATATCTATACATGTAGGTTGTGTGGTATGAAGATTACATTAAATGTGTTAACAGAACACATTTTACTACATGACCAGTACTCAACTTTCACATATAATGAAACTACAAAAATAGTAGAACCTGTGCATGAAGACCAACAACAGGTATGATTACACATTTTATTGCTGACTTAGAATATAAAGTAGAGTTCTGCTGCAGAAACTCCATAACTCAGATTAGTTTAAGTCACTGACTTTGAACCTCTTGCCCCTTTATGAGTTTGAATCCCACCAGTGACTTTCGGTTCTTTCATGTGAGGAAGCTATCCACCATGCAGAAGATACATGTAGATGGTTCTACTCTGGTGTACCACTAGTGCCTGAAATACTCTACTGAGTGGCATCTCAGAGATCTTTCCAAATGACCATCACCTTGTTGGTGCAGACTTAAGTTATTATAGAAAAAAAACATTAAAATGTCTTTGTAGGAAACCAAAAAGCTCTAAGTTCAGATATTGGGTACATATATTTTATGTAAAATGGTGAAGTAGACCATATAGAATGTTTAAATCTTAGCTGATGTGTTAAAATTAGCATGACACAAAGTCTATATGCTTTGTTCAATAGATGGAGCATTAGATTTGTTATCCAGGGTCACTGATTTGATCCAAGCATATCTCTTCTTGGATATTGAATCTGATAAGCATTTGTCTTGTCAGAAATCATGTGAGGTTTTGTAGTTGTAGAAGTAGTTGTTCACTTTCAGAGACATAGGTTCGTGTATTTACTGGTTAGTAATTCGAGAAAGTCTGTTAAGTAAATGACCCGCCATGTTATTAATTGACCAAAAAATAGATAAAACTGGCCAAAGAAATTTGTTCTTTTCATGACTTTTGATGACTTATTTTGTTAAAGATAGATTTTCTCAACTCTCTGAGAGCATTTAATTGCTGTATGATCCTATACCTTGATGGTATTTGACTGACCTTACATCAAGGACAACTGCACTGAAATTAAATTTACAGTTATTTTCCTATTCATACAAGTGTCATCTTAGTGAACCTAGTAGCAGATGTGCAATAAATGGACCATCATGGCCCTCTTTTGCTGAATACTTGTATGTGCACATGTATCCCTACATGTATATGATTGTTTTATTGTGCTGCTTCCATTGTTATTCCAGAATCAAGTGGCAGTCTTTCCATCACCATCAAAGTCAGCAAATGCTTGCCTGCGTTCTCCTTATGCCTTTGTACCGGCAGTTTCCTATAATTCCTCTCCTAACCCTGGAGTCATTACCATAGATGCTCAAGGTAATAATCACATTGGATCTCATTTTGAAGGATATGATAAATCTACAAGGCCTGATTTTAAATCAAAGAACTATTCAGTTGCCCCACACCTTCAGGATAGAATAGGTATATCCCCACTTGATCATTTAACAGGCATTCAGATGATTGCTAATGTTGCAGAAAGTATTGAGAAAAGAGAGAAGTCTGTAACAGATATCAATTGTGCTGCTGGTTGGATTGATGACAACGGTAAAGTAACAGTAAATAAAACATTGGAGACAGGAGATGTTATAGGTACAATTAAATTACCATTCATAGAAAATGGTATGGAAGGAATATCGTGTGAGTGTTCAATTGTTTTTAAAAGATATATAAATGAGAGTCAGACCACAGTAGAAGAGACTGATGAAGTTCCAGGTTATGAAGATTTGAACTTGGAAGATATTATTAACAATGATGGAGAAGAAGAAGTTGAAGAGAGCTTTGGTAAAGACTTTATTGATCCAGATCATCCTGTAGTTAAAAGGCGGAAAGTAGACTCAGGAGCAAGAGGGGCAAAAACTGGCAGGAAAATGGAGGTTTATAAATACAAGGAACCAGATGATTCACTTAATGTACAAAATGAGCTGCAAAATAATATTGTCCCAGAATTATTAAATGATCCTGCAGTTGTTAAGTACCTGGAAACTATGACAGGGAAAACAATAAAGCCAAGTATTAAAGAAGAAGTTGACAATGAAATGTTAGAAATCAATGATGAGTCCCATAAAGATAAAGGTTTGCAGATATATCCTGAGAACAGAATAAAGAATGTTGTAGATAGAGAAACAAATCATGGTGTCCCAGATGTCAGTGGAGGTAGTCCTAATATTTTAAATAAAAATGAGGATTATGCAATTAAAGATGTTGAAGAGAATCAAGTAGAGAAAAAGGTTAGTACAATTGTTGTAAAGTTGACTCCGAAAGCTACTGATGCAGAAAGCACACAATTTCAGGACAACAAATCTGTTGACATTTCAAGGCTTCATAAATCTGAAAAACGTCACCACAAAGCTATTATTAATGATGTAACAGAACTGTCAGTAGAGAGTGAAAATGATGATTCTGAACAAGAAATGATGGATATTGAGAGTAACATTAAAGAAGCCAGTACAAATGGTGAAAATGTAAGAGATGTGATAAGTGAAAAGCAACTTTCCCTTTTTGGTTTTAAAGTCGAACAATTTGTAGAAGATATTACTAAGGAAGTTAAGGAGAAGTTTTATGATACAACCAATGACGGCGAAGAAAAGGATATATTGAAGTGTAATAGTAAATTACAAAGTAAGGGAAAAGATATAAATACCCCTAAATCAAAATTTGGTAACAGATATTTATTGACAGATAAAAGTTTGACATTTTGCTGTTCAGTTTGCCAGAAATCAGTCCATTCTGTCGATGCCTTAAAAAAGCATTTTCTCACACACAAAAAGCACAATCATGAGTCAAGTGAAAGTGCCACTGTCATCAACAAGCGATTGGACCTCCTGTCTAAAACAGTTTCTGAAAATCTGACAGAACCTGTTTGGAAATCATCTCCTGGTCAACCAAGTGAGCAGCTTCTGTTTTATTGTATGGTATGTAATAAAATGTTACCTTCTCAACAAGACCTGAAAGAACATTGTAAATCTCACAAGACTGGTGGGGCAACTAGTGAAGATATTGTTAAAATTGATGGCACCAGTGCTTCTGAAGATACTCTCACTGCTGACTCAGATGCTGATTATTTTATGAACAGTGACATTAGCCTAGATGATTCTAAAATATCAAATGAATGTGTATATAATTCTGGTAAAAATGTACTCTCGGAAATTGTAACTGACAATAAGTTTAGGCAGAAAAGACAAAAAATGCCAAAAAAGAAGACTATTAAAAATGATTACATTTGTGAGAATTGTGGAACAGGCTTTTTCAACATACATGACTGTATGAATCATATGAAACAATGTGAAGACAGTGGGACTTTGAAATGCTTTCAGGGTTGTGGCTCTAGGTTTAAGTCTAAGTCATTACTGGATGTTCATAAGAAATTTTGTTCAAGAAGAATAGCTTACTTAGAGAGGATAAATAATGAATTAGTTAAAATGGAAAATCCAGAGCTTAGTGGGGATAAAGACATAGAAACATTGGAAGATAAAGCTGACAATTTGTCTAAATGCCCATTCTGTGAGCAAGTGTATCAGACAGAGAAGAAAATGAATCATCATAAACTAGTGTGTCCTTACAGACCAAAACAGAGATGTAGTCATTGTGATTTTGAATGTAAAGGAGATAAAAGTATGGCTAAACATTTAGTCGCAGAACATGGCTTAAAACCATTCCAGTGTATGCATTGTCAACGGTCTTTCAGATTAAAAAATTCATTGAGTGATCATATGAGATCTATACACACAAAGGAAACATTTACATGTGAATACTGTGGCAAGTCTTTCATCAAACAAAGTGTGTACAGATCTCACGTATCTATTCAGCATCAAGGTTTTCGATTAGAATGTTGCTATTGTGGTAAAAAGTTTAAAGATAAGAAAACGTGGAAAACACATGAGACATCTCATAAAGGTGTGTACGATTTCGCTTGTGATGTGTGTAAAAGAACGTTCCATAGATCAGATCAATACAAAACACATATGCTTGAAGTACATTTCATAGATGGGGAGGCAGCTCTAAATTTGAATACTACAGCTAAAAAACTTCGAGAGGAACTTTGTTCAAATGTATGTAGCATTTGTAAGGAGAAATTTCCTTTAGAATCCGCTTATGTCGTGCACATGATGAAAGTGCATGGAAAAGAAGTTATTAGCCAACCATACCAAGTTGTGTCTTCTCAAACAGAACATGTCAGTGAACACATTCAACAATGATAACTTTCATTTATTTTATTTACTAGATCAGAGGTCAATTGTCCTCGTATACTTTAACTTTGCTGAATTGAATAGCCCAGCATAAGGAATTTCAATATCAGGGTACAAAAATTTAGCTACCAACAGTAGAGCCTTTGAATAGGCTTAAATTGAAAACTTTAAACCATCATTCAGTTTATCTACAGAATTTGGTGACTTAAGAGAAACAAATTAGTTGACACATCATAGATCTGAGTAAGGTTTTATATACCCAACTTCCACTTCTTATAATTTTGTTTTTCATGATACATTTGTTGATTATAAGTATGTTGTGTGATTTGTTTGACATGCTTCAGAATTTAAGGATGTTTTCTGGGATATTAGATCTGTAAAATGGCTATGTTTATGTCTAATTTATTCAGTATAAATCATTGTTAAATTCATTTGAATGTATAAATTTCTTTTTTTTTTTCCTTAAAGCCTGATACATACATATGTACACGTTACTCTTGTTACAATTTTTTGTAAATTTTTGCTCCCATGAAATCCTATGAAATATCCTATGAAATTGCACACATATGTATCATTAAAGTGGCACGTCTCCATAAGAGTAATTAATATATAAAATCTTCAAAAAGTCAGACTTATGAAAATATATTAATATTAAGTTTTATATAAGTATTCACAAACCAGGTGAAACAGAATGTACATGTATAATGCAAAATATGGCCAGATGTCATGTTTTTGTGACCAAAGTTCTACTCCATTTCTATTTAGAGTTAGTAAGAATACATTCTGTATATTTTGACAAATTGATTTAATTTTTGTAGAAAGTAACTGCCTAAGTCTGGGTTATATAATTTCTCTTATACATCTGATAACTTATATTTACATATTAGGACATTTTTAAATTTCTATAAGAATTAATACAATTCTGGAGATGTTCTGCTTTAAACTTATCATGTGTCATTATTTTTTCATTTTACCATAAATTATTTTTTTAAAGCTTTGAAATTATATAACTTTTAATCCATACAGAAGTTGGTTACCTCTGAAATGTATTGATATTTTTAAACAAATAATGATAATTTTCTTCATTACACACTTGAAACACATGCTTTATGTAAGCAATAAGAAACTTGTTGATATACCTCACTATAGGCACATATTGCCTGTTTTGTAATAATCAATTTACATTGTATATATTATTACAGCTGTTGAAGTGAACAGTAGCTGGTACCTACATGTATCAGTTTCAGACATTTAGGAATGTATTTTATTGATAAGAACATTTTGATCTTGTTTAATAAAGGGAGTTAATCCATTTAGTCATGAAAACATTATTTACTACATTGCATTTTCCTTTTGTCGAATTATGATATTAATATATATATTAGATCTTGTGATGACATGTGTATACTGAAGGTTTCATACACACATACACTTTTTAGCTCAATTGAGCTTGCTCAGGATAAGCTTTTAGGATTGTTGAATGTCTTTTGTTGTCTGTCCACATTTAGTTTGTTAACACTCTAGTTTTCACATTTTTGCCTCATTTGTCACCAAACTTGGTCACCAAATGTTTGTCCCAGTAATTGCTTGCACAAGTTCAACCATGGTTGAAATATAGGTGAAAGGAGCCAAAACTAGAAAAATCTTGCTAACACTCTAGTGGCTACTGTTTCAGTCCAAATATCCTGTAAATTGGTCAGAAAGGTTGTTCTAATGATTTCTAGCTCAAGGTGAAATATGAGTCATATGGGGTCAAAAAATAGGTCACACAACCCAAATATGGAAAAACCAGGTTAACACTCTACAGGTCTTTTAGTCCAAATATCTTGGAAAATGGTCAGGAAGGTTGTCATGATGATTTTTAGCTCAACTTTGAATATAGGTCATCTGGGGTCAGAAATTGGGTCACGTTAACACTATAATGAAATATTTTCAGCTGAAATATCTTGGAAATTTGTCGTCAAGGTTGTTTAAATGATTTCAATGTCATTTTGGAATATGGATCATATGGGGTCAAAAACTAGGGGTCAAAAACTAGGTGACACTGGGCATATATTGAAAAACCTTGTTAACTTTACATTTGCACTATTTCACATTATGATATCACTTTAGGATTATGCCATTTTATCTGCTTTTAATTCATATCTAACAATATTAAGAGCCTTAATAATCAGGTGAGCGATATAATGGCACTCATGGCCCTCTTGTTTTTGTAAAAAGAGCAATCATGTTTAGCTCACCTAGCCTGTCAATAATATTGCACAGAAATTATCAATGGATGACCATCAAATTATTTTTATTTGATGTTGCTCATGCATAATGGGTGCCATTGCAACAAAAAAGGGCAAAATTAAAACCAACCTTATGAAAAGCATCAGATACTGTTTTAAAAGTATTTCCCAGAAATGACTCTACTCTTATCATAACCAAGGTCAACTAATTTTGATTTGCTAAACATTTTTGCTATTGCATTTATACATTTTTGTCTCTAACTGCTTGGTCTAGAGAATAAAAATTGGGCATGTGCGGTTGTCTAGAAGATTTCTACTAAATTACTATTACTAAAATATATAAATTGTACATCTTAATTAAAAAATCCTTTGGTTGCATTTTTATACTGACTTCTATAACATGTTTACATACTCTGATGTTGATGTAAAGTATTTAAATTAATTAATTATTTAATTAATTGCAGTTTTTCTGGTTGTAATTTATTTCAGTGTTTTTGTTATGATTTCCCTTGTGTATTAGAATTGTTAAAATTGAAGTATTGAAGAATTAAATTACATATTAAATGTCATAAATTAAAAAAGTAAGTTTTATTTTGTACTGCCCAATTGAAGAGCTGTGAGACATTATAATTTAAACTTTTCATGGACTTTGATAGAAATACAAAAAAATCACTGCATCTGTATGTTACAAGAAATGTTTTAGTAGTCATATTTACTCCTCCGTGTCTCGGGGAAGTGTTTCCTTGTTAAACTTTAAGCTAAGTATTATAACACATTGATGACGTTCCAAGACATGGCTAGGCTTTTCAACTTGTAGTCCTCTCAGTTTATGCTCTATATATCTTTGACCAATCAGTCATTGATTGTCTTTAGAGGCTTATAATATTTTATGGTTTTAAAGAAGGTCAAGGTCACAGAGACTTTGAAAATCATCATCACCCAGTAGCTTAAAGAGATAACCTGTAGAAAACCTCTTTTGTTGCAATAGATAAAAGTCTGCTAGTATTTTTAGGTCACCTGTCACAGAGTGAAATGGTAAAATTTTGTGATCGATTTTCGTCCGGTGTCCATAAACTTTTACTTAAAACGACATCTTCTCATCAACTGCTAAGCCAATTTCATCCAAACTTCACAGGAATGTTCCTTTGGTAGTCAACTTTTAAAATTGTTCAAAGAATTAAATTCCAAGCAGAACTCTGGTTGCCATGGCAACCGAAAGAAAAAAGCTTAAAATATCTTCTTTTAGAAAATCGAAAGAGCTAGAGCTTAAATATTTGGCATGAAACATCATCTAGTCAGTGTCTACCAAGTTTGTTGAAATAAATGCCCTGGGGTCAAAATTTGCCCCTCCCAGGGGGTCATTGTTTTTCCCTACATGTATATAGTAAAAACTTAAAAAATCTTCTTATAAAAATCCCTAAGAGCTAGAGCATAGATATTTATCATGAAACATCTTCTAATGGGTGCCTACCAAGTTTGTTCAAATAAAAGCCCCTGGTTTAAAATTGGCCTTGGCCCAGGGGCCTTTGTACAGGTGAGCGATTTCAGGGCCATCATGGCCCTCTTGTTAAGTCTAGAGTTACAATAGGCTGTGACCGAGTGGTCTATGTGTTTGATAACGCCTAATAAAACAGGCTGCTACTTAAGAGTACTTTTTCACCTGAATTATATGATTCAACTCCTGAAGTTCGGTGGAGTAACTTAAGAAAAAGACATTTCGTAGTGATGAAATGTTGTAACATACTCGTGTATGTGACTGAGATTATGGTAAAGCAAACAAATGACTTTCCTTGCTATTGACAACGGATAACTAACTGTAAGCATATGACAGGTTGTGTAGCTGTGCATTTATCGTGGATTTATAGGTAGCGGTAATAAAATGTTTCAGGAAATTTTGTACAACCATAGCCTACCGCATACTTGGGTTTATACATAAACGTTCAATTAGCGACACAAAACCGCTAGGTTAAAAAATATCACATATAAATTATTGGTTTCCCGCGTTTATTCTTAATGCAGTTAGTCGTATCTTATGTTCGACTTATCCAACCAACATACGTACATTATGTAAAGCATCATGCCATCAGATGAGCCAAAATAGTTCAATAAAATCAAACTTGAGAAAAATGTATTAAGATTTTAGGAAAAGAAAAAAGATTCAATTTTCGAGAATTAATTAACATATAATGTGCGATTAATGACTGATTTTTTCAGCATTTATAACGATATTTCTAGCGCAGTTAGGGCTATTTTTGCACATTTTTACCTCTTTTTGGTAATTTACTGGGTTGTAAGAGCCATTGATAATGTGTAAATTGCTTCCTTTTGGTTACTTCACAATATTACACTTTAACATATATTTTCAAAAATTTTATTGAAATTAGCATGGATTTTGAGGCGAGATACCAGATGATGTCTACCATATAACTTCACCCTGACATGCTGTTAAAATCACGGAACTGTCTATTCTTACAAGAAAGTACCGTTTAATCATTATACCCCCAAAAACGAAGTTTGGGGGGGTATATAGGAGTCACCCGGTGGTCGGTCGGTCGGTCGGTCGGGCGGTCGGTCGGTCGGTCGGTCGGTCGGTCCAGACGTCCGTTGCATTTTCCTTGTCCGGAGCATAACTTGAAAACTAATGGTTGGAATTCAATATAACTACATACAATGGTCAAGGACATTGAGAAGAAGTGCAGTGCACAAGAACCATAACTCTATCTTGACTAATTACAGAGTTATTGCCCTTTGTTACTTTTCCTTGTCCGGGGCATAACTTGAAAACTACTGGTTGGAATTCAAAACAACTTCATACAATTGTCAAACACAATAAGGGGAAGTGCAGTGCACAAGAACCATAACTCTATCTAAAGTAATTACAGAGTTATTGCCCTTTGTTGCTTTTCCATTGCTGTTTTTTTTGTCCGTTGCATTTTCCTTGTCCGGAGCATAACTTGAAGACTAATGGTTGGAATTCAATATAACTACATACAATGGTCAAGCACATTGAGAGGAAGTGCAGTGCGTAAGAAACATAACTCTATCTTGACTAATTACAGAGTTATTGCCCTTTGTTACTTTTCCTTGTCCGTGGCATAACTTGAAAACTACTGGTTGGAATTCAAAACAACTTCATACAATTGTCAAACACAATAAGGGGAAGTGCAGTGCACAAGAACCATAACTCTATCTAAAGTAATTACAGAGTTATTGCCCTTTGTTGCTTTTCCATTGCCTTCTTTTTTTTGTCCGGACCATAACTTGAAGACTAATGGTTGGAATTCAATATAACTACATACAATGGTCAAGCACATTGAGAGGAAGTGCAGTGCACAAGAACCATAACTCCATTTTGACTTATTACAGAGTTACTGCCCTTTGTTTCTTTTCCTTGTCCAGAGCATGACTTTAAAACTACTGGTTGGAATTCAAAACAACTTCATACAATGGCCAAGCACAATAAGGGGAAGTGCAGTGCACAAGAACCATAACTCCATCTTGACTAATTACAGAGTTATTGCCCTTTGTTACTTTTCCATTGCTTTCTTTTGTCCGGACCATAACTTGAAGACTTATTGTTGGAATTCATTATAACTTCATACAATGGTCAAGCACATTGAGAGGAAGTGCAGTGCATAAGAACCATAACTCCATCTTGACTAATTACAAAGTTACTGCCCTTTGTTACTTTTCCTTGTCTAGAGCATGACTTGAAAACTACTGGTTGGAATTCAAAACAACTTCATACAATGGTCAAGCACAATAAGGGGAAGTGCAGTGCACAAGAACCATAACTCCATCTTGACTAATTACAGAGTTATTGCCCTTTGTTACTTTTCCTTGTCCAGAGCATAACTTGAAAACTACTGTTTGGAATTCAGTACAACTTCATACAGTTGTCAAGGACAATAAAAGGAAGTGCAGTGCACAAGAGCCATAACTCCATTTTGACAAAATACAGAGTTACTGCCCTTTGATAATTTTCCTTGTCCGGAGCATAACTTTAAACATACTGGTTGGAATTCAAAACAACTTCATACAATGGTCAAGCACAATAAGAGGAAGTGCAGTGAACAAGAACTATAACTCTATCTTCAGTATTTATAGAGTTATTGCCCTTTGTTCTTTTTCTTTGTCTTTCTGGACTTATAACAGAGTAATGCAATTAAACTTCATCAATGGCCAACCACATTGAAAGGAAATGCATCATACATGAACCACAATTATCTTTAATTGCCCACAACCATAACTCTATGTTTCAATTCTATTACAAGGTATTCTGTTACTAGTAACATCCTCATTTCCGAAGCAGACTTGTGGGGGTATTAATCACATTTAGTGATAGTTCTAGTTTTTATAATAAAATACCATAACAAGTGGCCTAAGAGATAAAATATTTAATAGTGCTATGCCCTAATTATGTTGTATTAAATTTGACCTTTGTTATGGGTCAATTTATTGCTAGAATTTGCATAAAGAACGTTTGATGCAATTATTAAAAGTATGCAATTTATGACATCTGTCACAATATATGAGTAATTAAGTACACATGTCAGCCAGCGTAATGTTGAATCTTTCCGTTTTATAGATAACGTGTGAATTTGGCTTTACTTGACATCTTATGTATTGATTTTTAGGTAATTTGAAAGTTGACGTTCTCAAGACCCATTTTTATTCTGAAATTTATGTAAATCATCGACAAAACTAACTTACAAATTTGACCACCACAAAGGGTAACTACAACAATTTCAACTCGAAAATGAATTTTCATATTATTTTGCACTAATGAAGATTTGTTTTTGAGAAATATCACAAGGCTTTATTTATGTTGAACCAAGTTCAGTACAATGTTAAATCTGAAAAATGTATGTATTTTCTTTCTTTTTTTGCTGTATTTTAGTCTTTATTTTGTCTTCTTTTCATGAAGTAAGAAAGTAGGTATTCTTCTAAAGTCGTAATTGACTGAGACACCTGCAATTAAAAAACAACTTTTTTATATTTCCATATCAATATAATTATTTTCACTATACTCTGTAAGATATAGTATTTGTATTTGTGTAGGGTTTAAATTTTCATAATTTATTGCACATAGCAAAACAAAAATGGTCTAAAAACTTTATTCCTTTTAAAGCTTTAAATGTGGATGTAACTGGGTGCAAGTTCATTAAGTCAGTTGCTTATACTGGCGACCTTTCTGCTTATATATTATTATACCCTTAAAGGCACATTAATTTAAGCCCAAGAAATATCTACATTTTTTTTCTTTGTAGAAAAGGCATAAATGTGCTTTATAACATTGCAATAATGAATTTAGAGCACCAAAAAGTTGGGATTTAACTTCCTGGTACCGAAATTAACTGACCTTTGACACCAGTATACAGTCTGAACAGGCTCTGTTACTGTTGAAATTCCTTAAATTGAAATGGACTGTTCTAAGATTTAAGCAGGGTAAGTAAATCACTAAGCAAGTTAATGTTCATGAAACAGAAGGAAGTCACTGGTACCGACATCAACATCTGGTTCCCATTCATTGGGAGGTCTGTCTCAATTGAAAATATAGCTGTCAAACCTACATGAATAATTCGGATAATTATGAAACTGAAAGAGTAAAAAATATAAATCACACCTCACAAAGGTAATCTGTCATAATAAATATTAATGATGCGAATAGTATACATGTACTTATGTCAGATATATAATGAAAAATGCCTTCCTTCCCTTTTACGCATATGTGTCCTTTTTATGTTTTCTTAAAGGGACTCCACTGAGGATTTTTGACATGACGTGACTAGAACAATTTTTCATTATTATTGTTTCATTTGATGTTACTAAGGTCTAGACAAATAACGCCTATCTAAAATTTCAGATCATTCGCTCACTCCGTTTTTCCAGAATACTTATTCTAATTGTGAAATATTACCCAAAAATGAAAAGCGTTGCAACGCTTTTCACTCAAATCGGGCTAATAAAACCCTGCTTAAAATTATACAAAAAGTACAATTTTCAATTTATTTCTGAGAATATTTCGTAATTATTTTTTGTATATCTTAACGTTTTAAGTGCCCCAACTGATCTTTATCTTAAAATGTTATGGGTTTGTATGCTTTTGGACCTCAGTAAAGTTCCTGTAAAAGAAAAATGAAACTGTGTGACTATAATTTTTGATATTTTACAAGAAACAATACATTTAAACTCTTCTATGATGGTATAGATTTGGCTTTTTTTACCAAAACACTGTACTTTTACAATTAATGTTGTATGGCCTACTGAATTTTCAGAATAGTAGCAAAACATGAAATATTTTAACTGTTACATTACTTAACAGCGATTAATGGCAATGTCGTTACAAGCGTTATTTTACATATATCTACTAAGTTTAATTAAATGTTTCTATTTTCAAAAATTCGGAGTGTAACTGGAAAGCAGAAAATGAGGTGAAAATAAAATGTTGATGTAAATTTTGGTTTTGGTGAATTCTTTTTTGTTTGTTTGTTTGTTTTTGTTTTGCTTTATTTTCAAAAAGTCTGATTATTGTGTCACTTATTTTCCCTGTATTTCTCGCAAATCGTAGAAATGCCAATTATAAATACTATTGCTGAACACTTTCAGACCCAGATTTTCTCACTTCTGTATTGTTTACTTTTTGGTACCTTGTTACAATTACCTAATATTTTTTCCCATATAAATGAACTATTGCCCTATTGGCAATTGGATTAATCATAGTGAATGGAAGTAAAAATACTACTTTGTTAACATTTTTGCTATCTTTAAGACAATTACTGCACGTTAAATGCATCATTAAAACATAATTAAACAAATGTTTAACTCTTCAAAAGACTTAAACATATGGATTTCTGAGGCAAAATATGTCTTTAAACCATGACTGTTTTATACTTCAGGTTAACTGTTTTACTTTTATTAATATATTTCAATTTTGTTTGGTGACAGGTAAAATAAACGCTAAAATTTAAAGAAAAAAAACACACACACATATTTTAAACGAAATTTGTTTTGTTGGTATCGGAACAAAATATTTGATACGATAGCATTATAAGCACGTGCCACCTCTATCCAATAGGTACATTTCATTCGTGTTTGCTACTTTAGAAGTTGTATTTTCCTGCGACAGATGACTAAAATAGTTACGTTTAGTTTAAACATGAGTTCTTTATTAAATAACGTGTAGTTTTTGTTGATAAATTGTTTTAACGTACCACTGTGTCACCCTAAATTTATATTTTCATCAGCCGTTGTTGTTAGACATTGTTAATTCATTTGAATAAAAAATATCTTACATACTAAAGTAAGTTAATTAACACGCCTGATGTAACTGACGTTCTGTGCACTTATTAGACCACATTTCACTATAATAACGATTTCATGCAACAGGATAAAAAATTACAACAACATCATCAATGAAAACAACAATAATACCAACAAAATAACATTTTAATGTAAGCAGTCCTGAAATGTTTCATCAATTTATGCAATTTATAAATGAAAATACATGGACAGAATACAAGAATAAAACTGTGTACATGTATAGCAATAACGACAGAAATAACATAACAAACGACAAACGGAAGACAAAGAAGACTTCTCAAAGGAACAAATAGTGATATCAAAATATCCTAAAATCATTTCTTAAACAATATACTAGTATCGTTATATTTCACTGTGATAACAAAAATACGTCTCTTGAAAATATGCGTAATTGTGAGATTCTTGAAGATTCCCAGTGTTATTTTAGTCACAAGCAACAGAAGCAGAAGAAAAAGAAATAATTATATATTTCATCTAAAGATGTATTTGTAAAAAAAAATTATTGCATATGGACCTAGTGCTGTTTATGTCTGAAGAGAAATAATGCCTTAGCTACAATGCAGTTATTCTAGCATTTTTAATAATACAAGACATCGTGATTTAAATGCAAATTTATGTAATTATTATGCGTTTCTTTCATCAAAAATGAGTGATTTGCTTAGGAAATTTATTAAAATTGAAAATATTCACCAATACTGGTTTGTTTGGTATTTTCGTGCAAATTATGTTTAAGCTTCAACAGTATCCTCAACAACAGATTGTTTGACACGTTCTTTGTTTTTAATTAGTGTACATATTAATTACATAAACACATTACATGTTAATGATACGCGCGATCTGATGGTAGTTGCATTAGTTAAAACCGTTCTCAAGGATAAGACTCCGGAATGCATAAATTAAGAAAATAAGATGTTTTGGTGACATTATTAAGTGTCACTTATAATTATATAGACATAAATGAATATTGTTACCATAGTAATATATTAGGAATTATATACGAGGTTTTACACCGTGAATTACTGATTGTGGTATAAAGAAAGAAAGGAAAGAAAGTATATATATGTATATGCGGAACACTGGGTCATCGTCATAAAAACGTTGATAGCATGTCACCATAGGATAAAATGTTTCTTTTCTGATGTGATGGATATAGCTGGATAAGGAAAAAAACTGAAGATTTTTTAATGTGCTTTTCGTATATTTCGACATGTATTTGATAGTTTCTCTTAAGATGATAGTATGGATTTTAATAATATCAGTATTTTTTCGAGGTACAGTATGTTTTATGTTATTTATTATTGCATAAAGATATGTCAGTGTTTTACCGAAACTGTATTCGATTAGACTAATTTTATGCACAAATCTATATCTTGACAATATTTGGTGTCATTTGTATCAAGTCTTAATGTTCTTGTTTGAATATTGTATACACAGCTAGTTTAAATGACAAATTTATGGTTTGAAGACATTCTGTTGGAATTTATAATAAAATATATGTTAAAAATGATAATTTGGTTGAACGTACAATTTGTGCCCCGTAACTGATTCAACTATCGTCAGAGACAACTCGGTAATTCTGTAGATTGTACAAAATATATTTGGCTGATTTTAGAAAAGGAAAACGGACAACATAAGCAAATGGTATAGGTTTTGGGTTAACTGTTTCACCGCTGTTTTATTTCATTCTTACTAAAATGATGTGTATAGTTGATTTAGGTATCAATGTTATTTTCAGATATTAAAAAGAAAAAATCCATGCAGCTAGTATGAGTATTTTAAAATAAGAACTTCAGACTTTCAAAGTTTGTTTTACGTGTAAATTGAATCTAATTGAAGAAGAAAAAACAATGATATAACACATATGTGTTTTTTCTTGCTATATCTCGGCATATTTGATCTGTTTATGATTCGGAAAATGACGTAATATGTCGAAGTTTTACGAGCCGATGACGAATGTATCACCTTAAGGAGTATTAGCATGAACAATGTTAAGTCAACTGTCAAAGATTTTGGAGACATAATTATTTGTGTTTAGGCTTTGACCAAATTTGCTTGCTCGAGTCGTAATTGCGACTTTCACCCTAAGGGAATAAACGCTGCAGCGACTGGGTCAATGTCAATGATAGTTTTATTTAGAAGCCTTAATTGCAATTATCATCTAAGAATGCGGAGGCATTAAGGATGGAGTTTACCTTCTGAATGTCCTAACAGAAAGGGGCATTTACCGAGGGTTTTGATAATATAAAAGTCAAAGCCATCCGCTATTCTAGTAGGATGGGGTTACAATTGACTCGTGCTATACGAGCGGTTAAATAACCTGACTGCTTCATGTACATACCAACGAGTGTGTTAGGTTCAGGGACACTATCTTGCTGACAAGAAAGTAACAACGTTTTTGTTGTCATTTTAGCAAGATTGACTGCTGGTAGTTTTTGTTTAAACACTTAAAGCTATTGTCCAGTATAAGCTAACTTTTACTTAAATTTTATACATCATGGTATCAAATATTTATATATACGACCAATATTGGTCAATATCAGTTTGTCTCTATTTGTTCTCGTATAGTCAAAGTCAGCCAGTTCTATCTCCAACAATATAAATAGAAAGGCATTATATGACACCCAGACTCTTTGGAAATAGGGTTGGGAAATTATAAGGATTTTCTGTTCTGTGTTTCTAACTTTTTAGAAAAAGTTGGTGTTCAATTTGTATTCAATGCATACAATCATAATGTAATTGTTGTTATGAATTTCTTAAATAACATATTGTATTGATATATATGTTGTTTAATAAAAAAAATATCTCGTAAATTATATACAGAATGTGATATAAATGTGTAATTTAGATTGTACCACCTTCTGAATTTATCAAATGTCGATTATAATGTTTTTACGTTTTGATATATTATAGGTGACAAATTTGCTATCAATACATTCATTATGGCTCAAACAAAAATTCGATTGTTTCAAAATGATTACACAACGATTTTCAAAGTTTCCAAAATTTTGAATTTTATAAATGCATTATGTTAACATACGAACACTTATCTGTATATAACTCTGTACCAACGATTGAACACCCATATAGACAAGGTTGAACACCCATAAAGAAAAAGGTTGAACGCCGTCATATAACGATGATCATAAAATGTTATAACCAATGATGAAGTGCATACATTTACGTATAATGGTCAAATAGCTTAAGAATATGATATATGTACTCATAAAAGGTCAATAAGATGTGTTTGATTAAACAAAAGACTCATCAATGTCTTAAAAGGTAATAATGAAGAATAAAGAGAATGGCTTTTTATTGTTATAACCAATAAATGATAATACCCTTAAACCTCTCTTAATTAGTAATAATGAATCAATCCAGTATACCCAGTACTTCTTCTTAGTATTGTTATAATTTATGGTCCTTCTGATCACTGTTTTCAATAAGTTTTAGTGTTGAAAATTGAATGCCGCTTAAGCCGGTGCTGGGGGGGGGGTCTTGAGATGCATTACACTTTTCATTTTCTAACTATTTGTTCTTAGTTTACATTACTCTCGGGGGATCTAGCTTCCTTTTCCAGAATATTCAGGTGAAACAAGAAGTTAAAATGTTTGTAAGGATATTGGTAATAACTTTGAATGTATTTTACCTGCCATTGTCGACTATATTTATTCAAATACAAAACAAATATTGATGTTTAATATCAAAGACTGTTAATCATAATTTCTCAGTCAGTCATGGTACATATTGGGGAATGTTATACAATCGGCCTTAATCCTAATATCAACCTTAGAAATTCCAAACATACATGCATGTGCATTCTATATAGTGTACGTTCACGCTTAATATAATTTTGGACCTCATAATTTTGCGCGTTCTGAATTTAGTAGCAAAAAGTAAACTAAAATTATAGCTACAATGAGTTAAATGTATCCCATTTCTTGAACAACTGAAATGCTTCACAATTAATTGAGTGATTAAATAACATGCACTGAGAAAAGACTTTATATGTTGATATATCAATCATGGTATCATATTAAAAACTCTAACTTTATCTGTTTTGGCTTGAAGAACGTCAATTTGTCTTTATTTCATACAAATATTTAGCACATACATAATATGACATCTACGTACAACAGAATTAAACGATTTTACGATAGTTATTTATTACTACTTCGATTACCTACGGAGAAAACAACAAGGTCAATCAGTAATGGTATATAAGGATGTGATATATAGCTTTAGATTATGACAATGACAACATTTCATGGGTTTGCCAATGCTTTATTTTAATGTGTCAAAAGTCAGAGGGTTACTGCAACATTAATCTATTACAAATTAATATACATGTATTGTGAAGTTAAGGATTGTTTTTTCTTGCCTCCTTTAATACAAAAACAAGGATGAAAAATATAGCTTTAGTTTATAGTTTTTTTCTTTATTCATAAACAAATTAATTTAAAACTAAATGAAGAATTATAAAATGTGATGGTTATTAATTCCAGAGTTAAACACTCGATATATTATCCTTGACAGTTACAACATATTGCCATTTATAATTTAATTCCTTTAATTGTCATGGCCTTCAACTAAATATCCATAGAAATGGTACATTTTCAACATTTTATTACGATGAAATGCCAATGTTAACATTATACATGCATATCACATTAATTTTCCTCAAGTAAATGTACTTTGCAAAAACAAACTACATGTAGTAGGAAATCAGTCTCTATCAGAGATTGTTGACGATATTTGTGTTACTTATCATTTTATTTTTCTTCCCTACAAATTAAAAATTACTTGTTTCGTGATATCTCTTCACTATTCTTATAATTTTAATTTCCCATAGGCCAATGGGAGTTATTCTTACTGTTAATTCAAGTGTACCATGTGACTAAAACATTTTGATCTGTTACGTTAGGTATACTGGACTGTAAAAATCTGAAAAAGAAAAACTATGAAAAAAGTGCCAAAAGTAAGTATTTGTTAGGGGTAATGAAATAACAAAAACCCCTAGGTTTGTAAATAACAGCAAACAATTGTTATCCCTCGTAAAATACTAAAATGCTAACGCCTCGGGTAACTGCAAAATATGACAACAGCAACATGTTTTTGCACATCAGTCAAACACTGTTTGTCATCGTTTATTTACGTTATACTGAGCACATTTTTCATGCAGACAAAGACGTGACTAATGCACGTGTAGTGGTTATAAAAGGTCTACAATGTGATCTGTAGTGAGATGTTTTACATTTTACAATATATCATCATCATCGTCATAATTATAATAATAATATTACCATTATTATTATTAGTATTAGTATTAGTATCATTATTATTCTCATCATCATCATCATCATCATTATTTTTATTATTATTATTATTAAAAGTGTTTGACATCAGTTTTATATCATTTATTAGTATGACCTTATTTCTAGTAGTGTTAGTATAAAACATATTCTTATTTCTCATGATATGAATGTCGTTGAGGTGCATAAAAGTCATTTGTTAATATAAATGTTTCATTAATGTCACGTATGTAACAGTATATGTTAGATGTATATATTTACAATCAACATTTATATTTATCTGGTGTTAAATCACTAATGTAATCATTATTATTGCCTATATGTGTAAACAATGTCCATCAACTATCATTGTACATTTTCAAAACCAGTGTCTATTGCCTCTGCCCATTATGCCATAGAAATGCGATAATTTTCATTCCTCAAAAACCTTTTTAGTTTTGGTATATTGTCATAGTTTCGAAAAAAGGCACATTTGCCATAAACATAAATTATCTTTTGCTTATGTTGCCCTTTTAGCAAATGGTATATTAAGTAGTGAATTAGCATTATGTATGGAAGTCAAATACTACTTTGTTTACATTTTGCTACCTTCGCGACACATCACTACATGTCCAGCGCTACTTTTTCAGTTCTTAATCCACTATTTGAACATTATTAAACGCATGCTTGGTATTTCTAAAGTATTTTAAAAAATATGAATTTCTGAAGGATAATGTGCCTTTAATATTGAACAATATTTGCGTTTATTGATATATCTTAATAATAGCATCAAAATAGTTCTTTTAATTCAGGACTGCTCTTTGATAAATTAATTGGTAAAGTAAAGATCTAGGAAATGACATGTTAAAACAGCATCATACCATTGTATTGTTGTCAATGTATAAAGTCAATCATATCGCATCAACAATAATTTCATTATCACATCGTTTACGACTTACATAACTTTTTACTTTATGATATATATGCTGTGCCTCTTTATTGTTTATCTCTACATTACTTGTACATGTAAGATCTGTCTACTGTTCGTTTTGATTATGTATTGTAATCGTTATTTTTGTGGACAATAAGCTATGCTTAAGTCCGGAGATAGACATAAATATTCTGTTCTATTCCATTAGGCTGCAGTTAGTCCTTGCCAAGTTTTCTTGTTGACTGATATATTGTTTTAACTAATAACATATATACTACAGACGTGTTTTTCAAGTATGTAGAGTATTTTATTTATAGTTTTAAAGCAATATTTGGTTTTTTTATTCTTTTTATTTATATTTGCTAATATGCCAATCTGATTAAAGTTCAGATCTACTTAAGTTATTTCTTGCATGTAGATCTGACTGCAATCGTATTTGTTTCGCCTTCATTGTGATTCCCCGAGAAAGCTATTTTTATTTGTTTGGGTCGTCAGACCAAACAAATAATGGTAGCGAAATTTCAGACCCTAATGTTGTTAATTGCAAATGCCGGAAGTAGTCCGCTTTTTTAAAGCGGTTACTTCCCTTTATATGTACACTAAAGCCGAACAAAATCAGGGGAGATCACTGCGTAAAGATTGTCAAATGAAAGGCGCATTAATTTTCAAGCAAAATAGTTCCTGAATGGTCGAAGATTTCTAATATTGTTTTATTCTTTATAGATATACATGTTTAAAGTAAGCTCCATGATTATTTACATCTGTGTTAAACAACAGGTTTAGCGTCGAAATAAAAAGTGTTACAAACCCTAATTTAGAATGAGATGGATTATTTTCTTTAGGCCCTTCACAAATAACTTCAACGTGGCCGAGGGGTTTGCACGCTCGCTTAGGTCTGGAGTTCAAATCCCAGTTAAGGCAACTCATTTTTTTTCAAATTGTTTAAGTCAAATAAACATTGAATTGAATATCAGTGTTGCAACTGGTCTTATAGCCAATTTACTACAGTTAAAACACCGGAAAGCATTGGTGGCATTTAAATATACAAACACAAATTGGTTTATAATCTCACAATCTTCACCTTTCTGACATTCTGAGACCCAAACAAATTCAGCGCCTTCTGTGCTTTGATTAGTCATGCAGTCAAACTATTCTTAACGAGAATGTGACCTCCTATTGGTGCCCGTCAGATCCTAATGATCGAGTATCGTTATATAGAAGCTGATTTTAATCAGACTGCTTAAGCCCCATCTGTTTATCAGCACAATATAATTCTCAATGTTAATGTCTTTTCAACAATTTATACAATTAACATGCTTTCATCTCTAAAATATAATACATGTATATTATTACGTCCGCAGGTTTAAACAATTAGATAGGCCATTACCAAATTAGAATTTTTAATTAATTTATGATGTAAATATTTGCTGCCATGTTGTTTTATATTTTAATTAATTACAAGACACGGAGGTGTATTTGGATGTAAGTTTATGTGAATTTACAACCAACTTTTTTCCCCATAACTTAAACAAAGCAGCTGTCGGGACTGTCATATGTGTTTTAAACATAACGTATCACTCTACACTTTATATTAACGTATTTCCTATATTTAGATAGGACTGTGTTTTGGTGTTTCCGACTGACCTGTAATTGACCACAAAGTGCAAGTTGATGCGACGAATGTTTTTTTTTTCTCTAATATAACAAGCTTTTTCTTTCATCATTGCAACATAGTACATGTAATTAAAACGCTGTCTAACGCTGTCGTTTGATATCACTTATATGTTTATCAAGATTGTTTGTTTGATTACTTTTCTCTGCTTCATATCTGATATTTCGTTGTTGGTTGGGTTTTTTTCTTTCTAAATATAAAAATGCGAATTTTGCGGTTGCCCGTCGAGACATATTCCAATATATTAATTTTACTTGCATGGCGGTAAATCTTGTCTATATGATGAAAGGTGTAAATAGTTTTTGGCATTTGTAATGATATCAATAAAATTATTTTAGAGGTCGTAAAAAAACTCATTAAAGACAAGATTTTTATTTTGATAGATTCACATCCGTCGGCAATACCACAAATGAATCTAAACATATGTAACATCGATTTTAATTGGATAATCATAATGTTTATATTATTTATATACACTGCTTCTGAAAAAAAAATTTTTTCTTTTTTTGTTAAATCAATATTAGCAATTTTTTTGCTTTATTTAATATGTATCCAATGTTGCATATTTACAATACAAAAACATCAGACAAATACAAAAATGATAGACAGTCACAGGTAATTGTGCAGTGTTATGAATAAGATAATTGAGACTTTGCATGAACTATATATATATAATAAGTAAAGTCAAATATTTTATTGACATAAATAGTATACATGTTCATCGATTGACGCTTTAGATTATATATACATTTGGAAATAAATACCTGTAAAAAAACATACATAATTTACTGTAACTACAAAAAAAACAACAGTTTGTATTCAACTATTTAACCTTTCAAATATCTAAATTAGCTAATAATATACTAGCATGTAAATGTATAATATTTTTAAACGAAACCAAGATAAACCTTAACAAAGCACCAACAATATATATGTGTCCTTTACATGCTCTATTGTAATGTTATATTTGAAATACATTGAAAGCCAATATGTATCAGTCTATGAATTATATAGAAAAAAGAAATAATAATATATTTATTTAAAGGACAACACATGAAGGCATACCATCGTAGAAAACAAATTATACATCTAAATTTTAATTGTGGCCTTCTAAACAATATATAGAAGCACAAACACAAAACATCATAAACAATAACAACTATTCCAGTTAGCCTTTGCCCTATTACAAACGCTTCTTTGAAAAAATATTGTTAAATTTACATTTACAAATATTTTAACAAATATACAAGCATTGTAAGTACAAGTATTATAAAATAATGACAGAGTTATGAAGATATTTATTTGATCTGCAAGAAAGTTTTTTTTATACTATTTTAAAAAGATGTCTGAGAATTGATAGAACGGGTATTATATGGTATTCTATTCCAAATCTTTGCACCAATGTAATAAAAAGTCTTGTTAACATAGTTTGTTCGGTGTTTAGGTCATTTTGTGATGCCACATAAATAATACACTTTCAGCTTTCATAATAACAATATTTGGACAAATTCACAACTTTCAGCATGTTTGGATGTTTATTCATAAATTATTGTCACAACTACAAAGATGTAACTGACAATCTGTCGTGTGCGCTTTAAGCATAACATTTCCAATGGCTAGTCATGATTGTTAATATACAAACAGATGACAAAAGGTCAAGTCCTGTGGTTGTAAGTTTATATCAATTGACATATCTTTGACCATTTTGTTAGAGAAACCAAAACGATATTTTTATACAAGTACAGAGTAATACAAAACCAAATGTTTTAATTCAACTATTGAATGCATACTAACCATGTCAGACCATTATAAAATTGTGGTCAGATGGGCATTTAATATATTAAATCTTCCTTGTAGTAGTTTACCTACTGTGTTCATTGTCATTTTATCTCGTAATTAATGCATCCCTATTTGAGATACTACAGAAACCATAAAATATACCAGTCAGGTAGCGGTACTAATATATACCCTTTATACTGCGTGTGTTCAAAAATATAATTTATCTTGTATCTTTTTTCATGTTTGCTATAAGCAGTTTCCCTTTCGACCCCTCTGTTAATGTGTATATTTGCCTAAACACTAGACCTAGCTGCATATCTTTGTTGTTCTTTTTTTTCCACCATTCTTCTTATCATTGTATGATGTGCATATAATTTTGGGGATAGCAGTGTCTTCCATTCGGAGAAAATAACTGATCCAACACCATCTTCTACGTTTGATTTTTTTCTGTGAGATATAATTATTGTGGAGGTACATGTTTGACCAGAAGATCGGGAGTATTCAAGTATGCGGCCAACATGGACGATTTGGTAACCAAATGTATAGCCTCAGTAAATAAAGTCTTACTAACTTACCTTCGTTGGTGTTTATACTGCCAATATACACAAACACATTGTGCTTTACTATTGCACTGTTTAAGACAGGATGGTCTAGATCTGTCCTTGCATGAACTTACTTCGTCTTTGTTGCATTAGTGTTGAACCAAATCTATTTGTCAAGAGGAGCAAGGTAATATGTCTTTGATTTTATGTCTTGTTAGCGCTGTGCTACAAGAAACAATGTTGTCAGCAAAATCAGGGACGAATCTGTGAAAGTCCACTGTAGTCACATTGCTGCCCCTTGATTGTTTCCCTTGTCGGCTTATTAACACACATTGAGAAAAGTACACAAGACACAGTTCTAATGCGAGAGATGAGTTGCAGATGTCTAAAGTTTGTGTATTGCATTTGAGTATGGCATATACTACCTATATTTTGTTCATTTCTAATAACATAAATGTAGCAAATAATACCCACAATTTGATTATGTTAAACTTGAGTGTAGCATATACAATCTACATTTTGTTGCTTTTCATATCCCTAGTAACACCTACATTTTGTTGCTTACAGTACTGAATTAAAACTCAAATGTAGCAGCTTATTCCTACAATGAGCGTTCTGAAAATCAATTATTCAGAAAGAACATACAATTTAAATAATGCTCGTGGGAGGTCTTAACAGGGCTCTTCAGAAGTAAGAGACTTTTAAAATATCAGTTTAAACATCATAGTATGACTCATGTGATTAATGAACTGATACATTGTATATAATGTCAGTGTGTCCGTTATTTTCTAGTCTATATATATATATATAACGATATGTACATGTATATTGGAGTCATATATGGTTCATTAAATACTTGCTTGTCATTTTGGCATTGCAAGATATAACATATTTGAATTGTTGTGTTAATACATGTAGTAATACGCATCAGTTCTATTTACACATGAGCTGAAGGCAATTGTTAAAATTGTATCAACATAAGAAAGACTTGCATTTCAATAAACGTTTCGACCAAGGGTCTTCCTCAAAACCGATGAAATGTTGTTTCAAGAATCAATCGAAAGTTATCCTAAAATAAACAAAAAATGTATTTAAATTGTTTTTTTTATATTATTATATTCACGTTAAGAGCAAAGTAAAAGAAAACATGTTAAAAAGTACCATTGAAGGAATATAAAATGTATTATTTACTTTATGTAAGGTATCGTGTGGATGAAAATATAAGGATCTTTAAAGAGGAAGAAGTTTCAGCAACAATTTGCACTGACTGACTACACAAGCTTTTTTATTTGACATTTATATTTTACATTTTCCGCAGTTGTAAGTCTATGTTAACAATTCAATATTGTATAAATTGTTATTGTGACGTGTATTTGTTATGGCGTAAATATGCACTCGTCTTGATGACAGTTCGGGACCTTTAATTACTACACAGTTTTTGTGCATGTTGTGCAATTTACTGCACATTTATTGCACATTTATTTCCTGAAACATGTTATTTTACTTTTTTTTCATAATAAAAACGCAGAATGTGTCAAGAATGAAAAAGAAAGCCATAATAAAGCGATTTATTTTATGCACATTCGTTTTTTTTGCATTGGCATTCATTCAATAGATCATCATTTTTGTTTTTGTTTATTGTATAACGTAGCATTGAAATAGTTAAGCTCAAGATTTTGTATGATAATTTTTGAGACTGAACATTGTTCAGATATTCATAAATATGTAGTCTTAAAATGGACTGCTCTACAATGGGCACATTTTCCATAAGAATTACATATATTGATAAGAACAAGAGAAATGAATCTTTCGGATTAAAAAAAAAAATTAATTTGATGAAAAAGCAACATTTTGTCCTAGAACATTTTATAATCACCTTTATAAATAAGTTTTATCAAATCATGTATCTAACACATGCTAACAACATCCATATGTATTTATTTCATGATTTGTTGTTATGTCTGATACTTAATACTATCAACGTTATTATTTATTATATAAATTGTTTAACAGACACTCCATTTTTCATAATTGTCAAATTCAATTTTATATGTCGTGTATAATATTATTATTAAAAAGTACCAAAAAATCAATGCCTATTAAAAGAAATGTTTATCTTTCAGGTACAACTTGCTATAGCCGTTACACGGATTTAAATCATGGAACACTTTTACAAAGAACTCATAAACCTCCTCCAAAGAAATCAATGTCTCTTTATACAACAATAAGTCCACCAACTACGAGCAGACCCCGGAAACTGTCAGTGTTTGATACAATACGAGCTGTGGTGGCAGCTGATAAACGAATGAATGGCCAAAACTGGTATCATCAAGCTATTGTGTCCCCAACGATACTAAATCCTAGACCGGTGTTTCCAACTAGAGAAACAAAAAGATACACAGTAAAAAGTAGTCCAAAGAGGATTGCACAAGGGCGTTCAAGTCAAGACCGGTCAGTTAATACCAGACCAACAAGCAGCACACATTTCTCAAATGTACAAACTACTAGAGGAAATCAAAATGAAAGACCGACAAGGGCTGGAGCTATAAGCAATTTAGATTCAAGAAACAGAGCACGTGCTCGATCGAGTACATTAAGTTCATCAATGGCTAGAAGATCACATTTGGTAGGGGACAAAGGTCTACATGAAGAAGCTGGCATGTATGATGCATCCGCTACCCGTAATGTTCCATTACCTACAGCACCCTTTGACGTGTATGAAAGCGGTGCCATTGCACTTTATGCAGTTGACCATGGCCACGGAACAACTTCGAATGCGAAAATTGCACGGGCAAGCGATATCATAGAAGCTAACACGCCGCAACAATCAAGATTTAAAGTTCTACCTAACGGGTCTATTGTTGCGTATGGTATATCTACTCAGCAATATCATAAAAACAGACAGACAATGCAGGCAAAACCAACAAAATCTACTATAAGTGCTAAACCAAGAACTCAACAGTCAATAACTTATTCAAGACAGCAAACGCGTCCTACTACCGCAAGCCGTCGAGTTTCTTCTACTCACCAAGGTCCCGCAAATGTGGAGAATAGAAGACTACCACAAGTAATGAGTTCAAACAATCAAATATCATCATCCGCAGCACGGGCATTATCACCAACTCGCACCAGCATTGCTCAGACTTCTGCATATAATAAACCGATGTACATGGACAAAAAGGGTGGTGGAGTTCCGGTGTTTGATGATTCATTAAGTGTTGTATTAGATGACCAAAGACTACATCAAGACGATCGCTACAATTCAGTACCAGGCAGCGTACCAGAAAGGGGAGTAATCGATTATTTTCCTGTTCAGACAACAAAGATGTCACGTATGTTGCAGGCACAAACATCTACTGCGCGTAGAACGACGTTAAAACTTTTGCCCACAACAACGACTACAGAAGCAACGACGACTACAAAGGCAACCACGACAACAACAACTACTACAACGACCACAACAACGCCTAAACCAAAGCCTAAAGATGACTATTGGACAAAGCAGGGAGGGGGTAAGAATTTTCGTATATCAAATTATCTTGTACAAGGGAGAAAACTTTCTTACTCAAACTGAATTGTTATAAATCTACAGTTCTCCCTTGACAAAGCAAATTATTTTATATAATTGTTGTTGTTTCTGTCGGAACGTTTTCTGTAACAGTAGCAACAACTATGTCAAATGACGACTTTCCACATTCTAAGGTGGTGAAGTAAAGCCGCTTAATCTAAATAATTACTTGCGCTCATCAGTGACGGTTCAAATCCCGCCAAGGACTTTGAATTCTTTCGTTTAAGGAAGTTATCCGTGTTAGTTACGGAATGTGGTGGTTCTGCTCAGGTGCCCTCTCGTGTCCAAAGGCACCTCAATGTCTTTACAGTGTCGTTTACTTAAAACAAAACAGTAAACGGAATTATGGCAAACTGGAGAAAAATAACTGCTCTCATATTTGAGCAAATTCGAAGCCTACTATGCTTACAAATCACAAATTGTTTAGAAGTTTCTTGACAGTAATGTTGCATCACGGTAAAATTGTATACTAGTTTAATTTCAATATTGTAAATTATCTTTCTTTTTTCTTCAATTCCAATTTCATTTTGATGTATCAAATATCAAGATCATATATTCGGTGCAAAATATTTTACAATTAACGTATATTTTAAAGCCTTCTGTTTAAACAATATTCGATCATTCTTTTGATCTGCTTAAAAACTTATACAATTATTTGCATATGGTGTTTAGTATTATATGCATATATATTTAAAAAAAAAGCCGAAAATGAATCAAATGAAATTGTACCACTGTTATTAAGTAAATAGTATTGTCTTTGTCATGGTGGACTTTGATTGGATGTGACCGCCGTTTTTAAAAGAGTTTACAAATACAGCAAGCCTTGCTCTAAGGAGTACAATCCATCTACTGTGGTCATCAGTATTACCAGAGGAACCCACACATGTAATATCAACTGTTGTCTTAGCTTTAATTCGGGATTTTTAAAATTGCAATATATAATTTATTTCCGTTTGGCCGCAATTGGCAATGAAATGCAAGCATATCTGTTGCAGAATATATACATGTATATGATAAAAACACAAATGAGGTTATTAAACAATGTACTTCTATGTGTGACCACCAAAACAGTAATATGACATTTGACCTAACTACATAGCCAGCAGCAAACATCTGACAGACTGAACAACAGTTGCCATAATATACATGACACGAAAGCGATATTTTAATTAAAATAAGTTGCCTTAGTGTACTGACGCGTGAAATACCGTCCTCTAGGACAAGCGAGTTGGCGTAAGGTACACTGCAAGTACACACATACGGTAACGTCCCGTAAAAGGCCTTCTACTGCACACATGTTTTCTTATTTTACCGCAGACGACATAAAGTGACAAATTAACAGAGCAAAACTAACAGACTGAATCAGTTGTTTTAGCAGTTGAAATGCATTAAAACCATCAACGGTAACCTAGGAATAATTTGTTTTAAACAAAAAAAGCAGCGGACGCCTGGAAAATGAAAATGCACCTAGGACATTTTTTAACAGTTGGATATTTTATTCTTTGTTTGTACTACAACACCGTTTTTGTGTCTGCTTCAGTACCAATCAACATTACTATTGTGAATGATAATCACGTGTGCCCAAGTTCCCGTGCACGTTGGCAGGATTACACCGTCTACCTGGAGACCAAACCAAGATTGTGTATGATGTGAGTATATGTTAAGTTATCATTTCATAAGAAGTTCTATTATGTTTGGCACTGTATATTGAATCAAACACACTGAAACAATCTTTGATTTCCAACTGATCAGTGGCGAAAAAAAAGAAGAAAAAAACATTGACATATATGTCGTTGTTATATGAGTTTCAACATAAGGAGTCAATCTTTTGACTGCCTGTTCGCACAATGAATAAATATTTTTTTTTTTAGTTTTTATGAATGTATTGGTTGATACTACTTTTATTACAGATGGGTTAATATTTTATGAAAGTAACAGAATAAGAATTCATGAAATCAAAGAAATGATAGATAACAGTTCCAGCATGGTGTAATTTAGATTTATTTCTGTCCATACTACTTTCTGAAAATGGCGTGGTGTTATAAAATATCTGATAATATTTGAAAGAAGGTTTTCAAAACTTATACTGCAGTACTTTTTTGGGTAGATATCGTCCATTTTTTTACATCATACAAGTTACCACAGAGTTATGATTATTTTTATGGTCAAAACAAAGGCATTTTATACATCGTTAATTAGGAAAATGACATAGTTACCAAGTCTTACAAAAATGTTGAGTAGCATAAGAAATACGGGACAGGTGGGTTGATATGCGTTTGTGTCCTATGTAGACAATTTTACTAAAAGTCCAATACAGCTTGTGGTGCAAGCGCAATTTCATCAATAAAATAGTATTTGGATATTTTGTTAGGGTCAATGTAAAAACATGAAATAAAAAAATTCTTGTACCTTAATGTGTCTGATAGCTTTAACTGAAGAATTTTTTCATAACTCATGTCATAAGATTATGAAAACAAAGAAATTATACAGTTTTTTTGCCAATTAACCTTTGCTCCCTTTGCTGTTGGATAGGAAATAGATTATCCTTATCAAGTATAAAGTTTGTCATCAGTATAGAGCCAGGCTAGCGTACATAGTCATACAGTCCGACGAGGCTCTATACTATTGGCTGACAAACTTTCAATATTCATCTTGATATCACAAAAATTGATAATGGACTAAAAAAACTCGAGAAGTCCATGTAAGAAATTCAGGAGGTTAAGAGTTTAATATGCTTTAGAGAGAGAAAAACAGTAATCTTAACAAAAAGTCGAACCATCTGGGACCAATGTTAACACGAATTTGTACACGTGATTTTCTTTTTTATCTTTTTATATCAAAAACATAGAAATTTGAATCATCATTTTATGAGCCTTCTACTATATATTTCATAAAAGCACGAGTATAAATGTCAATATCGAACGAAAATAATATTGACAATAAAGTATTTTTAGGGAAAATATTTGTTCATACAAGATCATTAGACTAGTTACATGGTAGGATAACAAGTACTTTATAACTTTCTATGATATAAATAACCATTGATCGATTGTACCTACCGGAATAAAAAAATCATTCCGATTTTTGTAAATATGTTATTTGTGTGTGTGTTTTTTGGTGTGTTTTTTTGTTTTTGTTCGTTTTTTGTTGTTTTTGTTTTAGTTTTTGATGTGTTGTTGTTTCTAGTGTTCATTATTATTATAATTATTATTGTTGTTGTTTGATAGTTTCCGTTCCAGTTGTGTCTTTATCTATTTCATCCAGAATGACCTTTATTTTGTTGAAAATAAATGTCTTAAGTTTACGAATGGGTTGTAATGTTTTGGAGTGTTTAATTTTATATATTATGTATGTTATGCTCACGAATATATGAGGGTAAACGCACTGACTGACACGTCTAGTATTTTTGACATTGACTACCAATTAACGATAACAAACGCTGTCAATCCATCAATTAGTATACAATATGAACAGTTCTTCAGCGTATTCATATAAGATAGGCGTTAAAATGACGCCATTACGTTAATTTATTGTAACGTCTGCACACTTGCTGTCGTCTGCAAATTTAAAGCAGATTCGAATCTTAAATTTTTAACTGGTACATTTTTTTTGCTTTGCTATTAAATTCATAGCTGCACTTTGCCTTTCTTAGAAAGGCAAAGTGCAGCTATGATTTTAATAGCAAAGCGAAAAAAATGTACCAGTTAAAAATCATTATTCCATTTTACTTTCAAATCCTGTACTTTTCTTTGAGATTGATTAGTTCTACTGCTAACATAATCAAGTCCATTAACGTATAAATAAAACAATCATTAACAAATTTAAAATCAGACCAATTAACATACATGCGAATAAAGTTCTTGGATACTGTCCTGAAACTGTCCGAATATGGTTTTAGATTTCCTGGAGCGTATATTACTAATGGAACTTGTGTGACGTCATTTGGATATTTTGGTTATTAGTGTTCTTCTTTATCTTTAAAAACACCAAGAAAACAGACTGTTTGATGTAACAGTAAGTTTTATTTGTATTTATGCTGAAAGGAAATGTAAATGATAACAATCAAAAATGTACTTTCCATTGCTTAAGGTATCTGGAGCCAAATAATGTCAATAATAATAGACGTCACACTGGTCTTGTATAATAGTACATACATGAATGAAGTTAAAGTCAGTGTCAAACATAAAAACTAAGCATCATATGTAAAAACTTTATAGTTATATATACCACCCCCTTTTTTCTTTGCCTTTTGTTGTTGTTTATATTTAAGTCACGGTCATTGCCGTCTGTATTTGATTATATAAAGCATATGTGCATGACAAACGACAATTAATTTCGGTCATTGAGACACATTTTCTCTTCCCATTAAGTAACACTGATATTGGGTATTCTCAGTACTTATATAACATAAAAATATGTCACCATATAACCTCAGCTTTTGTCTTTGATATTTCAGTTCAGTGACAGATATATACATTTACTTAGATACGCCTGTGTCATTTTTCAGGTCACTTGCTATAAAACTGTTAACCCTCTATTGTATAAACATTTTTTACTTCAGTAAAACGTCACTTACGAACTTACAAAGAACATATTTTTATCACGCATAAAAAAAATAAAACTACGATTCCGAAACTAAGAAAACCAAGAACTTTATACAATCAAGAATTATTGTACTAGTTAGTTCTTAAAAGAATGTTTAGAATATTTGAGTTTTTTTATCTAGAGTGTATATAGACTATACAAACTTGCAGACATGTTGAAAAATAGAACTGTATACGAACAACTTTAAAACAATTGTAACTTTATTGACATTGAAAATGAATTTCATTTAACAATTGATTAAAAACTATATGCAGACAAACCAAAATGAGAACTGTACATGAACAACTTTGTAACTTTATTGACATTGAAGATGAATTTCATTTAACAATCGATTATGTATTATCTATTATTAAATTAGGGAGCAATACAAAATATATCAAACTAGTATAACAATAACAGAACAATACGCTTTTATGCTATGGTGTCAATGTTCGTTTCTGATCTCTCTATATATATTTGGACACCTTATACAAAGCTATGATATATTGTTATTGCGAATATGTATTGTACGAGCTATGACGGTGTACAGTACTGACGTCAAAATGAAATCTTTACTTTTTTAAATTCTGGTTAAAGTATTACTATCGTTTGTTAAAACTTGTTATGGTTTTTGGCAGTATTTTGTCTGACGTAAGTGCTATTGATTGCACACAAAGTGTTTAATAAAGGTTTGTCTCATATTTTACCATAATTATATATTGGTTTACTTACAGACAAATAACTTTTAATGCAAGATACAAACGAGAGCCAGTATTTCACAACTCCTGGTGGGGCAATAATGTTGAATGGATATACAGGTATGCTTCAAAACCTTTACACTGATGAATTCATTTTTTAATGATAAGAAAAGGTATTGAATGTTTGAACAGTTTAAGATGTCAATTATATTATTTTTGTGCGACATAATTAAAAACTATGCCCATTTACATATTGCCCGAGCATCTAAAACTATAGCATAGTCTTATTACATTATTGGCCATCTTGTTTTATTAAATTAATAAAAGTGTAATTAAATTGTATTTCGAAAGAGTTCAACACGACAACAAGCTTGATTTTATGAAACATTCATTAACATTATATTTAAGATGGAATATAAATAGTCAGTTTTCACTGAAACATCGAATGTATTAAAAATTGAAAGTTCTTTCGTTTTTAGTTATCAATATGATTACAATCAGCTTAATCTCATATTCTTATCAAAAGCTACTTTTTGGTCTGGTTTATATCTAAATTAATGACAAAAAAGTAACGACGGAAGTCAAACATTAATTTCAGCACTGTGTATGAACCGGAAGTGAAGTTTATCGATCATTATCTGCAATATTAGTAATATATTTTAGCTACTTCTTATAAGCCCCTGTGGCTTAAGAAATATGTTGGTTTGGAGGTCGTATAAAAACGTCCAGAGCCTTACTATTGCACGAGAAAATTAATGTGTTGTTTATAATCATCTAAAGAGCTTTGTTCTTGTTTGCTAAAATTTGTGATTTGTATTTTATGTTCTGCTCTGTGACAATGTAATATTTTTGTAAGTCTAGATAATCGATTATTGTGTAACATTGTTGTCCTGGGCGTAAAACTTTAACAAATAAGAACATTTGTTTTGTAATTCTCCAAGTATTTTTGATAGCTTAAGAAAATCTTGCCTACAAAATCCAATATTTTCAACCATTTTCGTATACAGCTTTTATTGTTTAAATAAGGTTTGTTTAAATAATTTACTGACGATAACTAGGATAAATGACTATATTAAAAAGCATGTTTTTTTATGAAAACAACAAAGTTTTTTTCCTTTCTGAAATGTATCTTAGAATATAAAAATGTCAACATGTTAAAGATGACACATTACCTTTAATGATTTTTGTTGCTTTTGCTTGGTTGATGTTGTTTTCCATTTTATGTTCTTGCAAATCTAAAATGATTAAAAATACGAATATCGTATGTGATCTTTGAAACACATACGTTTCGTTTAGATCGTAATGAAATTCAAGAACAATCTTGCATTGTGTTTTAAGTATATATGTATATTTATTTCAGAATAGCAAAAGGGCTTAAAGTATTCTTTTTTAAGTTGTCGAAATAAAGACTTGAAATGAAATTGAAACCTAAAACGAATTACAGCTTTTAAAATAAAATGTGTGCTTTACATAATTACTACTGAATGTGAAATCCTAAATATTAATACAAAAAAGTAACTTCTTCTCTTTATGTGTTGACTGAAATGTCACTCTGAAATTGCAAAAAGAAGCAGGTAATTTATTTTAAAACACGCCTGAAAAACATTTCATGACATCTAACAATTAATCTAGCTGTCTTTGACAAGATACTTCCGTTTAAATTCTAAAACTGTTTCTGTATTATTTTTCAGAACTGTATACGACCCAGAAATAAGGATGGTTGATTTACATGGTTGGGGAGGCTCTACGTGGTATAGATAATCTTGGCAGAACATATTGTTGTTACACGTGACATTTCTGACTGATAACTCAGGATTCAGCTAACAAAATATTTATTTAACATTATTCTAAAGTAGTAATAATGGAAAATAAGAGAAATATCCGATCTTTACGAGCAATGTGTTAAAAACATTCTTTCATTTGTTTATTGACAAATTTATTTATATTTTTTTTAAAAATATTTCTCAGCATGCGTACACAGGTGGCAGTATCAGTGTTTGGACACCCAACCCCTATAACTATAAATTTGATAGTGGAGTTTTTTTTAGCTCACCTGAGCTTGCTCAGGGTGAGCTTTTAGGATCGGTGAATGTCCGTCGTCCGTCGTCCGTCGTCCGTCCGGCCGTCCACAATTACTTGTGAACACTCTAGCGGTCGCATTTTTGCCTCAATCATCATCAAACTTGGTCAGGATGCTTATCTAGTTGAAAGCTCGGATGAGTTCGAACATGGGTCATCTCGGATGAAAACTAGGTCACAAGAGCTAAAATAGATAAAACCTTGTGAACACTCTAGAGGTCACATTTTTTGACCCAATCATCATCAAACTTGGTCAGGATGTTTGTCTAGGTGATAGCTTGGATGAGTTCGAACATGGGTCATCTCGGATGAAAAAGTAGGTCACAGGAGCTATAAATAGAAAAACCTTGTGAACACTCTAGTGGTCACATTTTTGAACCAATCATCAATCAAACTTGGTCAGAATGCTTGTCTAGTCAATTGCTTGGATGAGTTCGAACATGGGTCATCTCTGATGAAAAACTAGGTCACAGGAGCTAAAAATAGAAAAACCTTGTGAACACTCTAGTGGTCACATTTTTTGACCCAATCATCATCAAACTTTGTCAGGATGCTTGTTTAGATAATAGCTCGGATGAGTTCGAATATGGGTCATCTCGGATGAAAAACTAGGTCACCGGAGCTATAAATAGAAAAACCTTGTGAACACTCTAGTGGTCACATTTTTGCATCAATCATCATCAAACTTGGTCAGGATGCTTATCTAGTTGATAGCTTGGATGAGTTCGAACATGGGTCATCTCGGATGAAAAAGTAGGTCACCAGAGCTAAAAATAGAAAAACCTTGTTAACACTTTAGCGGTCACATTTTTGCATCAATCATCATCAAACTTGATCAAGATGCTTGTCTAGGTGATAGCTCGGATGAGTTCGAACATGGTCATCTCGGATGAAAAACTAGGTCAACAGGAGCTAAAAATAGAAAAACCTTGTTAACACTCTAGTGGTCACAATTTTGACTCAATTGTCATCAAACTTGGTCAGGAAACTTGTCTAGGTCATTGCTGGGAATAAATCGAACATGGGACATTTTCGGATGAAAAACTAGGTCACAGGAGCTAAAAATAGAAAAAATCTTGTTAACACTCTAGTGGCTACTGTTGTGATCCAAATATTCTGTTAATTGGTCTGAAAGTTTGTTTTGATGATTTCTAAGTCAAGATCGAACATGGTCATCTTGGATGAAAAACTAGGTCACACCGCCCAATATGGAAAAACCTTGTTAACATTCTAGTGGTCACATTTTCGACTCAATTATCATCAAACTTGGTCAGGATGTTTGTCTAGGTAATTGCTTGGATGAGTTCGAAATCGCATGTGAAACTAGGTCACCGGAGCTAAAAATAGAAAAAATCTTGTTAACAACTCTAGTTGCTACTGTTTTGATCCAAGTATCCTGGAAATTGGTCTGAAAGTTTGTTTTGATGATTTCTAGGTCAAGTTTGAATATGTGTCACCTGGGTAAAAAACTAGGTCGCACTGCTCAAATATGGATAATCCTTGTTAACACTGTAGTGGTCACATTTTTGACTCACCTGTCATGAGACTTGGTCAGAATGCTTGTCTAGGTAATTGTTTGGATGAGTTTGATAATTCAGGTGAGCGATCTAGGGCCATCATGGCCCTCTTGTTTTATATAATTTCATCGGTGGTTTTGTATTTGGTACCTTATAGTAAGCCTATAAGTGTTGAATTTTTTTTTCAGGGTTGTAGTAGGGGTCCAGGGGCAGATAGGGGTTGAGTGTCCAAACACTGATACTGCCACCTGTGCATGCGTACACAGGACACTGTTATGTTGAACAATCTGCAATGGTGGTGGGAAAACGTGCAATTATATGTATGTCGTTTACCTACTCCATTTATCACAAGCACCCATTTTGTACATTAAAATGTCTTTGAAACTCATATAAAAATGTACCATGGTTAGGTTGTAATAAAGTAAGGTTCAGATTTGCCACTTTCATTAATATAAACAATTTAATTATTGTACTGCAGAGGTGAGAAATGTAATGCGGCACTGACCACTGGTGTACCTGAGATATTTTCATGTACACTATCATTAACCAATATTTACGTACAACTATAAATGCCACCAAGGAATGATAACTAATTATTCAGATTAACTTTCACTTTAACGTTGACTTTTTTTGTAATACCAGATGTCATCTTAAAATGTTAAGTATTTATATAATGTAAAATTACAGAAAATCGATGCGCAATGTAATTTATACATCAACGTAGACCTACAAAAAAGCCGCGGATCTACATGCGGCCAAACAGGCTTTAATGTCGTGTTCTATACTTTGTACTTCAGTAAAAGAACTACACATTTGTTTATGTACACGTGTGCTCTTACAGGTAGTATGGAAGCTACATACATGTAATTTACAGAATCACGAACCTTAAATATGGATTATGCCAAGATTATCCGTTCTTAGCTTAATTCTTGTCGGCTATTAGTGTCGCGAAAGGTGGCTTATTACTTTTATTTGATTGATTAAAACGCCAGAGTGGTATTTGGGCATGAAAAAAATGTCCTGTTTTCTTAATTTCCTAAATTCTTGCCAAATTTTCCATTTAAGCGGGAATGTTAATAATCTAATGTAAGGTATTGGAACATCCGACCGGTCGGTGTTCAGTTATGTTTATTTATGATACTTGTCATTCTTGTTAATTTATATATACATATATATAACTATAGCATAGATAGGGCCAATATAGAGGGATCTTTTTGTGTTATATGCTACAATTTGTACATAAGCATAGATTATTTTTGTAATACATTCACTTCTCCAGGTGTTCCTTTCATTAAGAGTTGTTGTTTTACAGTCAGCAAGTTTTACATTACAGCTGGGTTTTTTTCTACTTTCTGACAAATACGATGAAACTGATATTGCAAAAGGCAGTATTCATAAGGATTACAAGTGATACAAGATTTTGCATATAGATACATTTAATTATTAAATCAAGAATTCAGGAATTTGTTCTTGGAATGTATTGGTATTTAAAACAATAGTTTCAATCCTTTTCCCAACTATTACAAAATTATAATCAAATGAACGTCGGCAGAATCGCAATTTAACGTTTTACTAAATTTGAAATTATAACCATCAGCTGTCTATATATTGTAATGTAGCTTTCGGCGGTAGTGTGAAAGAATGCATACAGGTGCCTCGTTGAAATGTAATTTCGGCACGAGTGTCTATCATCCGTCAGGTTTCGAAAGCTAGCCGTTACCTCAATAATCTGTTATTTTTTCTGTATACAAAAAAAAAAAGATTTGAGACCATCAATATTAAAATTGAAGAGAAAAAATTTTGATTAAACCTCCTATCAAACCATCTGTTGTAATATTTTACATTTCCACATATTTTACTTATATTATAATTTTGTTATGTTTTTCATATAAATTCAAATAAAATAAAACAAAATAGATTGTTCATTTTAGTTTTACTTTATTCTTTATTCAAATTAGAGAAGTATTTTCACCAAATTAGCATAATTTTGTCACGATTAAAATAACGTTGTCACATCTTTTACAATTTTTCTGGGCTACAATTTACAGACCATCTTCGTTTAAATTTTACCTTAAAAAGTTTGAGGAGATTTAAAACTGACACCTGTATATCATAAAAACATGTTTAAAACATGTAAAAATTATTTTAAAGTCTAGAATCTCATAAGATACAGTGTCAGGAACATCTATCTTATAATATATAAATACGACACTATTATATCAAATTTGACTTTAACTATGACTTTAAAATATACTCCATGTAAAGGGGCTCCACTAAGGTCCTTAAGTCTACAAACATAACATTTTAAAATCTTATATCAATCAAATTGTACTGCTTAAAACGGAAAAAAAAACATTTGAAAAAAGATAATAAAGAAATATATGCAGAATTAAGTAAAAAAAATCGATATTAATCTTAGCCCTATTGGACTTAAAAGCGATCTTCAAACGCTATTTATTTAGTCAGTGGAGTCCTTATGCAGACTAGCATATACCTAGGAATTATGTACACATTAACATATTTATTTCAGAAATAAAATAGCTATATGTTAAACACATAGCATCTGAAATTTACAAATACACGTGTATACCATACAAATGCATTATACCATACAAATGCATCATATCCTGTTTTTTAAACTTTTTCATAAATACAAGATAGTTATACAATTCAAAACCTCGTGCATGATTATAAGCATTTTGCTCACATGTCCCGTATACGTTTAGCACATAACTTGAGCATAGAAATCATAAATCGTTAAATCATATACTAGTATAAAATAACTGTTGAAGCAGATTCCTATGGTCACAGAATTGTTCGGCAACTATTATTCAACCAATTTAGAAATAATACAATCATTTATATAATTCTTGCCAATCTGCTAAATATAGAAATGTATTATTTACTTGTGTCAAAAGATTTAGTAACAGATAGGCTGACAAGTACAGTAACAGTAAACTGACAACTTGTCAACAACATGAAGAGAATTTCCTAAATATAAACAATTTATTGTAACAAAGATAGAAATATGTATCCTTAAAAACAAAAAATAAAAATCACAATCCCTACTTTATATAAATACATGTATGCTATATCTTTTAAAAACTTAAATTCACGCGAGGAAGCAATTTGAATGTAACTATATACATGTATTTAGAAATAGCAGCCCATAATGATGGCCAGTAAAATAAATTTGTAGTGTTATTAGCCGACCATAGACAATGCTACAAATTAAGTGACCAGACGTGCTCTTAAATAGTATTAAGAAGTCATAGTTTACCTCTAAACATTTTTTAAAAAGTTTATGCCAAAACATATAGTGATGTATAAACTACCATCCAAATTTATGTATTAAAATGGAAGAAAAGACGTGGAATGTATCTCATTATTACCACAATAAATGTTTGTGGCCTGAATGAATGGTCACCATAATGCAATGAGGACCTCAGTATTGTATAAAGTATTTCTTTAATTGTAAGAGTATTTCAAAGGTGATTAAGATACATAATAATGTATAGGGAGATTCCAATGAATGAATCAATCAATCAATCAATCAATAGATCGATCAATTGATTGATCAATCAATCAATCATAGTCAAATCATAATACATATTTTGTTTCAGTTTTAAAAAGGCACCAATCAATAATTTGAATGAACAAAACAGACAGAAATATTTTCAACTTTTATTATTATGATACCATACTTCATTAAATAGAAACAAGCCAATGATTAGGTTATCTTTAGTAACACGTGTAGATAAAATAATACTCTTAAAATATAATGCTTTAACAGAACATTTATATAAATAGTAAGAAGACTGATTTTGGAGAGAACATTAACACAGTAAAATTGAACTACATTTCAATAGATTCAAAGATGGAAAGTTAAGAATTAAATGCACTGTTATTCTACTGCTTACTGCTGTATTTATGACTATAGGAACCTAAATTCTTTATTATGATCATATCCATTCATTTGTACAGATAAAAGATCAGTCATTAATCTGCTTGAAGTAATTAGATTGTGACCTCAGTATAAAGCCAGGCCAGCATGAACTTACATGCACTCTGCACAGGCTCTATACTGTTGGTAACTTATTTCTGTACTTTGATATTGAAATCCCCTAAACTTTAAATTGACTGTTCCAAAAATTCAAAGTAGGTTAAATCTGGCACAAGTTGGTCAAGAGTTAATATTTCGCTGCTGTCTTTCTTCATAGTAAGGTGTGATATGTTAATGCTATAGAAATTAAACTTTTCTTTTTCTATCAGCTGCAGCTCTTCTAAAGTCACCTTTATGCTGAGTTTTCCATTTTCTATTATGCAACACCTCTGAGCTTTGACCTTGACCTTTAGGTCCACCTTTGACATCATGAGTCTTTGGAGCCTGACTGGGTTTTGCCCTCCCAGCTTTGTATCTTGCCCTTTCCTCAGCCCTTTGTCTAAGCACTGCAGGATCTTCAACAAAATTGTCACGTTTTGCAGCATTTGCGTCTTCATCAGATTCCTGTAACAATAGCTTCCATGAGAATAATTTTAAAACACAAAATGACATCATATAAAATAAAACTAGAACTATCATTAAATGTGATTAATACCCCCGCAAGACTGCTTCAGAAATGAGGAAGTTACTAGTAACAGAATACCTTGCAGAAGAACTGAACTGAGTTATGGTTGTGGGCAATTAAAGATAGTTGTGGTTCTTGTATATTGCATTTCCTTTCAATGTGGTTGACCACTGATGAAGTTTTCTTGAATTACTCTGCAATAAGTCCCAAAAGAGTTACGCTTCTTGAGCACTGCACTTCCTCTCATTGCGCTTGACCATTGAATGAAGTTTTATTGTATTCTAAACATAATTTTTTAGTTATGCACCTGGCAAGGAAAAGGAACAAAGGGCAATAACTCTGTTATTACTTTAGATAGAGTTATGGTTCTTGTGCACTGCACTTCCTCTCATTGTGCTTGACCATTGTATGAAGTTGTTTTGAATTCCAACCAGTAGTTTTCAAGTTATGCTCAAGACAAGGAAAAGTAACAAAGGGCAATAACTCTGTAATTAGTCAAGATGGAGTTATGGTGCTTGTGCACTGCACTTCCTCTCAATGTGCTTGGCCATTGTATGAAGTTATATTGAATTCCAGCCATTAGTCTTAAAGTTATGGTCCAAACAAAAGAAAGCAATAACAAAGTAACATAAGGCAATAACTCTGTAATTACTTTAGATAGAGTTATGGTTCTTATGCACTGCACTTCCCCTTATTGTGCTTGACCATTGTATGAAGTTGTTTTGAATTCCAACCAGTAGTTTTCAAGTTATGCTCCGGACAAGGAAAAGTAACAAAGGGCAATAACTCTGTAATTAGTGAAGATGGAGTTATGGTTCTTGTGCACTGCACTTCCTCTCAATGTGCTTGACCATTATATGAAGTTGTATTGAATTCCAACCATTAGTCTTCAAGTTATGATCTGGACAAGGAAAATGCAACGGACGGCTGGACTGACCGACCAACCACAGAGTGACTTCTATATACCCCCCCCCCCCACACTTTGTTTCAGGGGTATAATAATGATTTGAAAAACTTAACGTATAGTACATTTAAACCAGTGTAGGGTATAAGTGAAAATGGCTAAACTTTATTAAAAAGATGTGACAGATTATATGTCACAGTTATACAACCCATTAGGCTATATAGCAAACAAATGTTTATATACAACCATATAACCTATATGAATATATAACTAAGTCATAAGGCTATGTAGCAAAAACAACTGTTTATACAGAACCATATAACCTGTATGCATATACATATATAACCAAACCCATTAGGATACATAGCAAAAAGCCAAGTTCATGTATACAGAACCACATAACCTGTATGAATATATAATCAAAGTCATAGGGCTATGTGGCAAAATCAACTGTTTATACAGAACCATATAACCTATATATAACCAATAACTCTTGTTCTCTCTTGCCCTAAATTTTTTTCACATTATAAGGTCAACACATATATATATATATATCATTTTGTTCTTATATCTCTACTGCCATGAAATAGTCCTACATAATGTAAATAAACCATTGTAAGTTATTATAACTACTAGTATTTGGATGTAAGGCCTTATTGTATACCTCAGATTCTGAATCATTATGTCTGTATGTCCGTGTCTGACCTCCAAGTATCCGAGGTGTTGTAAATGGTCTGAAAATAAAATATTATAAAAAATTACTTGATTTTATTCAAAGTCAGTCAAGCCAATAAACAATGTATTGTTCATCAATATCAAGCAAGTATATATACATGTGGGATTTTTGTTGGGTTTTACTTTGCACCAACACAGTTTAGGTCATTTGGCAACTTTCCTGCTTTTACTGGTGCAGAAAGACCTAAGAGGCCCTTCAATGGATTGTTTCAGGCACAAACAGGCACCCCAGTAGAACATGAAAAGTTTAATGTCATGGTAAAAATGATAAGGCTTACATGTACGCATTTATTATACAAATGTGTACTTATTAACATTAAGTGTACTAATCTAAAACAATATGCTCTAATTCAAAGAAATTACCACCAAATTCCCCATCCCATCCACATCCCCCCTCCCACCCCCCCCCCCAAAAAAAAAAAAAAAAAGATAAGAAAAAAAGAATTAAAACAACAAAGAACATATCTAAACATAATACAAACCATAAAAAAGCTGAATGTTCTATTGAATATTATATTGCCCTTAATTTTAGACAAATATAATTAAAACATGATATGTCATTTTTACTACATGTATCATAATTATTATTTGCTCATTGCATATTCAAATTTTTGCATAAAACAGCAGTTTATGAATAACATATAAAATATTAACCTGTCATGGTTTAAAAGTGTTATTATCATTTCCTTCTTTTTCCCTGGATCATTAATTATCAGAAAACATTTGGACTCCTACCAATTAACCAAATTGCAATAAATAAGCAACAATGAACCTTTGAGGCTTTCCATTTACTTTTATTCAACCCTTTAAAGATTCTACAAGGAAACTGGTTATCTTTTCAATTTGTCAACAGTGCATCTAAAACATAATAGCAGTTTGTTTCATATTGTGCATGCAATTTATCACTTTCTAAAGATATCATTAATCAGGCGAGGAAAAGTATTATATCTAGACAAGAAAATATAACTTAGGGTAATGTTATGCTGTGACTTTAGTTATAAGTGAAAGGTTAAAAGTGAAAAGGTTCATGTCCTTAAATACAATGTACTAGATTTACAAACTAAGTTACCAAAAATTAATGTTTTATAATTATGTATTAGTCATGTAATTTGTTTAATTTAGTTAATTTTTTTTATAAAACAAGAGCTCTAAGTGTGCCGATATGGCACACCTGAGAATATAAAATAAAAAAATTGTTTTCATCCATAGGAGTCCTACTAGAAAATACTACATACCAAATATCTTAGCTTTGGGCTTTTTAATTTCAGAGGAGAGGGATTTTAAAACCTTTCAACTGTAAGTCAATACCAAATATATAAACTTTGTGCCCTGGAGTTTATGACTTTTTATAAAGATAAGAGATTACATTCTCCATGTATTTCTACCTTCTATGACTCACTTGACCATTAGGCTGGAAGCATTTTACATGTATATATCTTTTAAGAAGACCACTTAATCTCAAAATAATTTGAGTGGCTTGGAAGAAGATGTTATTTGAAAAATTGTTGAAGGAAAATACAATGGATTACTATCATCAGGCCACAAAAGCTTACTTTTTAGCAATATACAATCCTGAAGAGCATGTTAAAACTACAATACTTATCTGTTCAAGTATATATTAAAATATCATGATAGGAAGTTATCCAGCAAGATTAATGTTCAATTTCTACAAAATTACCAACTAGGAAATGCAAATAACGTTCAGAGTGGCAACAATATTATCCCTCCACCAGTAAACTAAAAGTTGCGCCTAAGACCTATTTAAAAGTACTGTTTTCAGTTAAACAAAATTTTTTAAACCTTTTGTTCCCAAACTTGTTACAAAAAATTTAAAAGTTTAAAAAGGGTAAAAAAGAAAAAAGTGCAAACAATTACCTGACAGTTGAAAGTTCATCAGCAGAGTCAGCATCATCTGCCCCTACGTTATTCACATCATATGTGTCATCATACTCGTCATCATACATGTCACGTGTATATGTCACCGTGCCATCGTCTATCACGACCTCATGTATTACACCATAATCTTTACTAATGGCAGACTTTATATCCTTTAATTCAGCTTGGTCACCTATGCTGACATTTTCTGTTTTGTCCCTAGAAAAGGAAAAAAAAGTTTATTTTTAATGCTTTATTGCTTTATTTCTAATACACAACTGTTTTTCCTAAGCCTATCAAGGGTTCAATATTCTTACTTAACCACCCAATAAAGACAAGAACTGCAAAACATCAAAATATGTACAGTGAAAACCCTTAATAAAGCAATGCTTTAAATAATAAATATATCTAAATGTTCTTAACACCATATACATTTTTTTAATTAAAGTTAAAAATAACTGAATGGGATAATAGAAAGACATTTAGCATCATAGGCTCAGTTTGTTATATCTCTGTATTTTCTTAATTTGACCTTTCTTATCCTAATATACTGTAATACATATATTTATCCTCAAATTGATACAATTAAATGAAACATAACATTGAAGGCTGCAATAATTGCTCCCCAACGCTGCTTTGTCACAGCTAAAAAACCTATAAACATAGGACACTGATTTTTTAGTGTCAGTCACCTTGACCTTTATGCCATTCATGATTGACCTTTAACCTCATTTGTATGACATATGCAGGGTCATGAAAAATGAAGAATAAGAGAATTTTTACACTTTGTAAGCTTTAAAACAACTGCAGGTTATAAGGTTTCAAGCATAATCAATCAACATAAGATCTATTTTGTTGTATGTCACATCAGTACAAATGTGAATATCATTACACTTGTTTACTGTTATTTTACTACCGTTAATCAGGAAAAATTCTGGGGTTGTTCTGTACCATTTCAGAGCACTATAATGCACTTGATATCCTTTATATGCTGTTAAAACTAAAATTTCACCTGATGTGCTAATGCATCACTTTTGTGTGGAAAAATTGTCATTTAATGACCTTGACCTTCCACAGATGTCATAACAAATGTGTAAATGTCATTATTACACAAAATATAAAAATACTGGATATACAAAATTGAAATTTATGGATTTAGTATCTGTTAAAAATCTTTTATGTTTTAATTTTATATGAACCAATATTATGTAATCAAATGTCATTTCTGAAATGAAAAGGTTAACTGAGGTTTGTGTGAATTAACTGAATTTATTGAAAATGTATCAAAACATATTTGTTCCATGTCATGATAAGATGCATAACTAATTTTACACTCAAAATGACATTTGACAACCTTATAAACATTGCACACAAAATTATGAATACATATATCAAAATGAAATTATAATCTGAAAATATAACAAATATATTGCCTTTTTTACACATACAGGAAACACGGTGGCGGAGAAAAACAAATTATTTACAAAAATGGACAGATATTTTATGTTTCATGAATGTCAATAACATAACTTCCCACATCTTTGTCATAAAAGCACAGGAATATGGATGACACCTGCTGAAAGTTTGGCAAACCAACCTGGGAACATTTGACAATAGCCAGAAAGTATACGAAGTGGTATTGACAGACAAGCAAACAGTTTCAACTCTGTTTTGAAAAACAAAACAAAACTTGATCTGTGTGGGTATTCTGGTCTTGATATATGCTAAAAAATAAGGATTTGAATGACTAAGTGTAACCTTAAAATTGATCTGAGGGAGTGCAAACCAGCATTCTTAAGTTCCTTTCATTGGTTCAAAAGAGAGGACAGAAAAATTTGAAATTCATACTGAGGAACCAAAACTTGTCGTTTGCACATCATCTTGTTATGGTTGACATTTCTGCCACACAGTTTCTATTTCTTTCCATCAGTTCAAAAGATACAGAGCAGACATGAAATTGCCAATGAACCAGGTGCAAAACATTATATGGAAAAAGTAAGATGGTAATAATACAAGTTACCATAAAAATATATGAAAACATAGACAGTAATAATGTGAGTTATTACTTACAGTTTGCCTTTACGTATTTTCTGTTTGTCTATATCATCTCTGTGGAAAACATCAAACTCATCAAAGTCATAAATATTCTTCCTTTCATGTAACAAACTGGGTGGGGTAACTGCACGCTTCTTTCTGAATATATTTGAAAAGATAAACATTTTTACATTAAAATTGACAGAGTCAAAGAAGTTGACTAATGTATTATAAAAACTACATTGTGTAAATCAAATATGGCTTTTATAACAATCTTTGGCAAAAAGATCGAAAGACAGTTATCATCATAATATTTCTAAACAGGAATAAATAATTTGAAATTTGCTTTAATGTAGAAACTATATCTTAAGTTTTTATCAGTACAACATTATTTGGAAAGTTGTGTTTATTTTACAGTAAGAGGGTACAAAATATTTTTTATAAATATTCATTTAATACCTTGGTATTTGTCTATCAACCTCCTGGAGTGATTGCGGCAGTCTATCCTCTAATACAGCATTTATCACTCTCTCTATGTCATAGTTCAGCTCTTCTAAACATACCTGCAAATAATCAAACAATATATTTTCTGAAATAAAACAATACTTCATAAAATTGCTTTAGCCATCACAATATCTAGAGATATTATTAAGTCAAAATTTTACGATGATTTAATTTAGTGTTTTGATATATCTAACTTCCATGTTACAACAAGATGACCAAATAATTCACTTGAGAACAATACAAGGTCTGATAGACATAGATATAACAGATATCAAAAAAAGATGCCCTAAACAAAGCTTAAAGACAATGAATAACTAGATTTTAATTACAATCACTAATAGGTCATTACGCATGGATATTAAAAATCTTCAGTTACTTATTTTAAGACAAGAACTGTTCTAAGACAGCACACTCTACTATTATCAGTGCAAACAGTTAGAAAAAGGGCATGTAACTCAGATTTATAAGACTTGTTTCCATGATATAAGATAATAACTGAGAACAAGTGTGTGAAGTTTCAACCCATTCAATTCAGTACTTTTGGAGATACCAACTTGCACACTCAAAAAATAACCAAAGTGTGAGGGCTATGGCAACGCCAGTGTAAATACAATAGCTCTCTCTTACCTCAATGAATCCCTCACCAAGGTCTGGTAATAAATCTTTCACAGAGGACACCATAGAGTCCAGCTCCACACCTGTCACTTGTGGGGCACATGCTCCTACAATATCCTGTACAAAACAAAATAAAAACTTTCTTACTGTGTCTCCTGTTTGAAATGTGGACATAAGGATATTTATATCAAGCATAATGAATCTCAGAAACAAATGGTATGAGAGCTGTCCATAGGACAGCAACGCTCGACTATTCTTAGTGCTTGATAGTAAAAGAGCCTTAATTAAAATGTAAAATTTTCTAAGTTAACAAAAGGACAAAATTTTTCTTAAATCCATGTTACAGTTATAGGCCTTGAGAAAGTCCTATTATGCTCTCAAAGAAGAATATAAAATTTCAACTTGTTTCAGGCCCATATGCCAATGGACTTGGAAAATATTTGAGGTATTACAAAAACTTTTACGTAAAATCTAAGTCGAAAAAGGGGCATAATTCTGTCAAAATGCTTGATAGAGTTATATCCTCCTGTCTACAGGTTTGGGTCATGATGGTGAACAAGTGTGCAAAGTTTCAAAGCCATATGTCAATGAACTTTGAAAAAATTTTAAGGTATTACAAAAACTTTAACATAAGTGGTTACGCTGACGCCAACACCGACACTCGGGTGATTACAATATTTCTACTTATTCTTATCGAATTGTCGAGCTTAAAATGTAGACTTTAAATGGGTTTATATATGAAGATTATATATAATATCCCAAGAGAACATTCACAACACAAATTTGACAACATCTTTCCTGTTTGTTAGTCCATAATAAAACTTGATAGAAAAACAAGTCCAATATAAAATGTTTCACTCTAGTAAAGGTGCTGATCCTGAACCCTTATGCATTGATAAAAGCATTTCAATACAGAACTGTGGAAGCGCATTCTTCATTAAGAGCAATGGCTCATCTACTCATAATTGTATACTGATATTAAAATCTTTAAATGAACTGAAACCTGTCTGTTTGTTTATCTAGTTATTACAATGACTTCAACACAATTTAGGTCATTTCTTGACAGTTGGTCCATATACCAGGCTTTCCTGGATAATTAACCAGTAATATAGAGAATACATGGTTGATGTCGGGATGCAAAAAAGTTTATCCTGTGAGTGAAAAAGTGTATCTTGGCGAGCTTACCGCAGTGTACCGGGTAAACCTTCTCCATCTTGACATCAACCATGTATTTGATTTATCCTACTTTAAATCATGTTTTTAGAATAATTAAATGGTTTGGTTTCATTCTTACTTTTCCCCGATAAAATAGCATCTATATGTAGTTTTGTTTTGCTGCTAAACAGTTGACGTCATCATATGACGTAATGACTGGAGATAGATAAGTTAATTTGGCAAGGCTTTATCCAACTGATGATATTGACAGTAGCAGGATAAAATCAATTTCTCTGCATGGGACTGACTACCCATCCCATCTGAATCAGCTTTGAGAGACAATTGACCATTAGAATCAATGTAAGAGATCAAGCACTGAGAAATTTCGCCTCACCCAAGGATTGATCTAGCAAACAATCGTTTACAAATCCGGTCCTACTGAGCCAAGCTAGTAGTGATCAGCCCTCTAAAACAATGTAAATAAAGCTTACAGAATCTTCTACTTGGTATATATCTGCCGGCAGACTTGTAGCCGTCTGCTGCACAGATGATGTGTTTCCTCCACCTACTGCACCAACCATTTCACCAGACGACCCATCAGGGCTTCTCCTTCCACCTCTCTTCATTGCACCTTTTGGGGACTTCCTCTTTCCATAAGTAGAGAATGCACTGTTAACAGCATCTTGTATATACTGAAGGCGAGTCTCATCACTGCTCTAATGTCAAGGTTATATCAGCCAATATTTAATGTCAAGGTTATATCAGCCAATATTTAATGTCAAGGTTATATCAGCAAATATTTAATGTCAAGGTTATATCAGCCAGTATTGAATGTGAAGGTTATATCAGCCAATATTTAATATCAAGGTTATATCAGCCAATATTTAATATCAAGGTTATATCAGCCAATATTTAATGTCAAGGTTATATCAGCCAATATTTAATGTCAAGGTTATATCAGCAAATATTTAGCAAGAGTATTACTCCTAAGTGAATAGAATATGCATTCTCTCAAATCCGATATGTATAATCAGACATATCATTTCAGCAATTTATAAAGACAGAAGTTTATAAAGACAAAATTTTCAAAATTTGTTATCATACTTAAAACACTGTGTTTCATTCAAAAGAAATTGGTTTTAAACTACGAAATCAGACTTGTTTATATAACTTTCTACAATGCCCAATACTTTTAAGGTACAACATCTTTAACTAATAGTGAACAATTTATATTGTCATCAAAATGATAAAAAAGAATGTTCTGAGTGAAAAATTATTGTGTTTGGTAAGCAAGTACTACAAGTATTATGGTGCAAGGATACATTCCACATGCTGCCTGTGACAAAATCTCAATGTCACCTTGGAAACTGTGTAAACTCTCATAATCTGCCAAAAATCTGCAAAAATACAAATACAAACATGCATCTATCTTCAACAACAATTAAACTGACTTTTCAAATTTTGTGAGACTTTGTGTGCCTGTTTTGTTCTGTTTTTTTTTTTGGTCTGGTTGAATACTATTTAAATATATCATAAGGTGATTTCCAAGCTTTACTGTAAATCAAATGCCCTTCAGTTAGATCTGTCATTGATTTATAGCAAAGTATATTGACGATACATCGATATTGGATTACAAATATCAGCGATACACCGATCGATAGAAATATCGATATGTACTCCTTATTTCTTGTATATAATTAACTTTCATTCCTAGTAAACAGACTTCACGAAATAGGTCGGTCCGACGGACATGTCCGATAAATTTTGCTCAGGTCCGACAATTTTTTATTCCGGATCGGTCCGACTGTCCGGCTTTTATCCAAGCCGCATGTATACAAAATGGCATCGCTAAAGGTGCCAAACCTGGGAAAAAACAAAAATCTACGTCAGAGGAGCGCGCAGAACACTCAACAGCAATTAAAGGATGAAAAGAATAGACCTGAGACAAAATTTAATGAAAAATGGAAGCAGGACCATGACTTGTTGGTGTATGACAGGGAGGAGATGAAAATGCGCTGTACAGAATGTGCCGATTTTTACGGCAAAAAAATTAAAACCAAAAAGTGTCTTAGAAATACAAACAAAAGTTTTTCTTTGATTTTGATAAATTTTATTCGGTCTGACAGATTTCGTTTCGGTCCGACAGATTTTCTTGGTTTGTCAGACCCAATGTCTGACAGTTTTTTTTAACTTTCGGGAAGTCTGACTAAAATATATGTTCTCTTCATACAAATATGTTGTGTCCTGTTTACAAATATCCTTTGTAGGACTTTTTCCTAACCATTTTTTGTCATCACTGCTATGAAATGTATCCATTATATAACAACAGCTTGGTGTTAGACATGGCCACCTGCTTTTGTATATGTTTTGGTTGAATTTTCATAATTCATAAACATCAAAATAATTAACCAAAATTATCGATTTTTACAAATGTGTATCAATTATTGATCGACAGAAAGATATCAACGATACATCGATATCGTCTCTATCGATGACAGCCCTACCTTCAATTCATTATTTTCAGACATGAGAACAACCACCAACCTTCCTTAAGCTAGCTTTATAGCTTTCTCACAAGAAAGAATGATGTAGAATTTGTAGGGGCTATTGGTTGAGTGTAAATGTATTGAGCCACACAATATACAATAAAGGAAATAACTTTAATGATGATTTTGTTTGTTTTGGGTTTTAAGTCACACTGACACAGTATAGGTCATTTGGCGACATTCCAGCTTTACTGGTGGAGGAAGACCTCAGGTGCCCTTCTGTGCATTTTTCAGGCATGAACGGGCACCTGAGTTGACGTTCTATAAGCTAGCTGGATAGCTTCCTCACATGTAAAAATCCAAAGTCCCTGTCGGGATTTGAGGGGCAAGTGGTTTAAAGTCAACAACCTTAACCACTCAGCCTAAGAATGAATGATGAATGACCCTCTGAACCTAAACATTTCAACATTTCATTAGGATCATCCTTTCAGTATATACATGTATAATCAAACCCAGAATGAATGTTCATGTATGTTTTCTTCATAAAGTATGCATCTAAAGTATTCTCAGAAATAATAGTCCTACAAAAGGTTAAGGAAATTATATAGGATGTGGTTTTCTACCTTCGTTCTGCTAATACAGATGATACAATATGAAGATAGTCATCTACAAAGTCTATAACTGGTTCCCTGTAAATTACAAACAAAATAATATTAGTTATAAAGATTTTTGACAGGTTAAATGGCCCTATATAAACAGGAAATATAACCCAAGCTGTTGGGCCATGGTTATATTGCAAAAAACCGTTCATGTATGGTTATATAACCTATCCAGAAGATTTATACAAATTTATAATACAGCAAACTTCCTTTTTTAAGAGAAAAAAAAAGAGATTTCTTCATAAAATGACAGCAGTCATGTATATAAATGTCACAATAATTTTTTTTTTGAAATTCTAAACTTCCACATAAGTAACTCTCCTTTTCATACATGTTGTAATTATTTACTAGCCTAGTTTCTCTATGAAAATATATGTATCTTTTGATCCGGTTATTTTATGTAATTCTTTTCGAAAATTATATATGCTATGTAAAATAAGTAATAGAAAGAGCACCGAAACACGAGGCTATCTGATTTGTACGAGGGCGCGTAGCCCCCGAGTATTAATCAAATTGCCGAGTATTTTGGTGTTCTTTCTCTTTTGTATCATAGTCAAACATAAAAGCACGTTCCCTGTTGTCACAATATGAAACCCCGGCAAAAATGAACCAATGAACGAACATCTGAATATGACATTTCTGTCGCTTTCTCTTTCTCTGCCATCACAATATGTAAACCCCAGCAAAAATGAGCCAATCAATGGGCATGCTCTGGAGTGCGGGTAACTAATACCCGCACTCCAGTTAACGCACTGTGCATGTATATGTATACGATTTAACCCCGACACATTTTCAACAGAAAGGTCTCCAAACTATGATACAATTACGTTTATACATACATATGCACATGTTTTATTGTATAAAAACAATAATAGACGTTTTATCTTATTGTAATATAATAATGTTTCTTTTATGCGCCAAATGTGACGTCTATTAACATAGACGTCTGTTTAGTACGTTTACATCATTTCCTTTATGTATCAACTGACGAAGCTAATAAAGCGTAACATGTATTGATATCTAAATTTGTGATGTTTTTGATCTATTTGTCGTAACAATTATCCAATGAAAAGCAACGTTACAAACCATACATGCATTATTATAAATATATGTGTACATGACTGCTTCACCACATTAAAAACAATGTTCTTGCTAAGTTAAATGCTGTCTAATCTCTAAAGAAATTAGACATTTTTTAAATTTAAGACATATATTATTCAATTCTAAATGCAATTCTTACTAACACAAGGTTTCAAGCAATGAGCATAAGCTTGAGAAAAACTTAACATATAAAAATACAACTGTCCATTTACATCAAAAACATAATATTATATTATAAATTTAATATAGTCAAAGTTTCTACATGTATGTTTATAGCTGAACTTACCTTTTCTCTAATATAGGCTGTATACAGCACTGGGCCATTATGGTTTGGAAGACAGTCAAAAGGCATTTCTTGGCCTGGATTAAATACTGCTTCAGTAAAAGCTTTTCTCTGTAAATGATAAATTTTTTGTGTATAATACCTACAATAAAAAGTTGGGTTTCCTGACATAGAATAAATGGGAACAGTTGCCTAGTGGTTAAGGTGTCTGCCTGTCAACCCAGGGATCATGGGTTCTAGCCTGACTCAAGTCACGATAATGTTTCCTAATATGACTGGTTTGTTCTAGGAAGCAGATTTGAAAGTGATTAATATAAGTTGCAAGAACTTATATTGCAATCAAGCTAAAATAAAGATGTTTAAACTAAATAGATTTGATTATACAGGGTTGGCCAGACAAGAAAATATATATATAATGACCGAAATATTAACTATACATGTAAATATAAAATCATTTCTTCTATTAAAGCTTATTTGAAAAATTATTTATTCTGAAAAAGACTCTTTTTACAAAAGAATGGTAATTGCAATGACTTCTGAATTTAAGTAACTGAGTTTGTTGTCCATAAATATTATCATACCTTGATCTTCTTTATAACTTACTTTGTCTCAATGTCTCTCAGTTTCAAAGCTGACAAAGCTTCTGGTATAACTGCTTCATAAAATGATGGTAACCTATAAAACACAAACAGTCATCTTTAATCATAAAGACATTTTACTTTTTCATTCTACACTAAGCTCTAGTAACTCTAAAAAGGCCTTGTATAATTATGTAAGCTGTCCTGAAATGGGATATAGAGAATACCATGCTAGTGTCTGATATTATAAAATTTATCAGGCAAGGCTAAGAAAAAAAAGAAGGGCGAGGCTGTGCCGAGCTCTTCATTTTTTTTCGTGCCGAGCCTGATAAATTTTATAATATTAGACACTTGTTTGGTATTCTATTTATCATGTTTTCAATTGTTGATTGATTTTTTTTTATTTTAATTGAAGCAAAACCCTATCCAGAACCTCTCGTGTTCAGACAGCACGCAATAATATGTGAAATGTCAAATCAAAAAGAAATAGTCCCGAATGTTTTAGTTAATTGTAAGTGACGCGTTCATATTCAAAATTTCTATTCGATTCAAAGTTTATCAGTTAAATATTTCCAACCCAGTAGCAGGAAAATATATTCCATTCTTTTTATTTCATTTCGCAAATTTCGCATATTTTTGATAAGGTGTCTGATAAAGCTTGGGGTGACTGATAAAGCTAGGTTTATCAGGCATGCACTTTATCATCAGAAATCAATGTAATGACATGATAAAATGCAGTTTCTGGCCAAACACTTTATAGCAAACATACAAAAATTAAACACAATATTTCAAAGAAAATGTGTTGGTATGATTTATGAAGGTTAAACCCTATGGCAACAAAACAACACTCTTAAAAATTCCACTTTGTATCTTTTGCTTATGTGAGGACAAAACGGCTCATGAATATCTACCTCACCAGAAAATCACTTTCATGAAACGCTTGGCAAGCTGTTGGATAAACTTCTAAAAATGAGGTCAAGGTCATTCCTATATCTGACAGATACAACACAATGTCTGTATACTCTGTCACACTCATAGTAACCAACGACTGTTTCATGTTGCTATGGTCACTAAGTTTCTGTGGAGAGTGGGAGCCGCTGTCAAACCTGATTCCACATTTACCCATGACACTGTCAAATACCTGAAGTGTAAAACAAAGACTGCTCACTTATTTTCTATAAATTCTAAGTAGAGCCCTTCCAGAAATGTCTTTGCATCATTTGAAAGTGAAATGCCAAAGCAGAGGTACCAAGAAAATGTAGACAAACTAAGCAATAATTATATCATTCCAATGTTATACAGAACTAATTAATGAATTTCTATTTAACATAGGCACACTCAAATGAGTCATAATTTTTCTTTAAATGACATTGCAATAAACAGCACTGTATACTTTAAATTAGAAGGTCTACATATTTTACAATGCATGAATCAGTAAATATCAATATATGATAAAATTCATAGAGAGATAGTTAAGACTGCTGACTCGGAATTACTCCCCCCCCCCCCAATGCTGTAGGTTTGAATACCAACAGGGACTCTGGATTATCTTATGTGAAGCAGCTAGCTTATGGAAGGTCAGTGGTTCTAGTCCGGTGCACTCTTGTGCCAGAACTAATAAACCGAGTGACACAGAGTTTTTCTTCCACCAGATAAACTTAAAAGTCGTCATATGATCGTAATAGTGCCAGTGTTACTTGAATCACAACCAATCACAGCATATACATTTGTATAAGTGAAAGACATATATTACAATATAAATAGAACTATTTTATATCAAACCTGTGACAGTGTACCAATGGTTTGTTCCAGATCCTCGTTGTATTTTGGCTGCTTGGTAAAGATGTTTTCTATCATTTTGGTCAACAAAGGGCCATTACCCTGTCCATATAGTACACATATGTCTAACAACTTTGGAATGTCAAATATAAAATTCTCATAAAGTATCTCACCAAATACACTTGGGGTAATATAACATTCCTGAAAATAAAAATATAGCACAGTCATTGAAACATCACATCTCTACTTTCATGATATTTTTATAGTAAATTTATCAAGCACTTTTAATTTGTAAAACAATGTTTACTGAACAAGCAAAGTACATGAAGCTACTTTAAGATATTTATAATTTACATAAATTACATACAATGTTCTAAAATATGCAAACATGGCTCATTTTTAAACTGGACTTCTTTAAGTTTGTGACTACAGCAACTTTCTCAACAAATTCTGTCAGAAGGTTTTAATTTCATTTTAACTGAATATTGTGCATTTAATTGAACACCATAACATCATTAACTTGTTACAACTTCAAAACTAGGCTACACTTCATAATTATTCTACACTTCATAACTAGGTTACAACTTCATAATTATTCTACACTTCATAACTAGGCTACACTTCATAATTATTCTACACTTCATAACCAGGTTACAACTTCATGATTAGGCTAAAATTTCATAACTAGGCTACAACTTCAAAACTAGGCCAAAACTTCATAATTAGGTTAAAACTTCATAACTAGGCTAAAATTTCATAACTAGGCTACAACTCCATAATTAGGTTACAACTTCATAACTTGGCTTCAAAATCAACTAACATTAAGTTAATATGTGTGAAAATTAAGTTCACTTTTAAGTGTGTACCATTTCACTAAACCTTCATAACAAAAGAACTATTTAATTATATGTATTTAATACAAATGGATAACTGTATATTTCAGACAAACCTTGGATTCTTTATATGTCGACATACGGACGCATGTCATGAAGACAAGTCTATGAACTTGATTATGTCTATCTCTAGCATTGTCTGGGAAGTCAGCTAGTATATTGTATGATCGTGGAGCAAACCGTAGATAACTGTCTATACAGCGATGCAGTGTCTCGTCAAATATTGCCTGTAATATGAGAGATATTTTTATATCATACATAATATTAACCTTTATACTGATGACTTTGTGCAATAGATTTACACCCATATGAAGTTTAAGGGATATCAATATCAAAACAGCTCAATAACCAGTGGTAAAGATTTTACTGTAAATCAATGCATCTAATAAATTTGATTTTCTTGAACTTACAGGGAATCATATTGATTTAGAATGAGATGAAAATATAGAGCAAATCATAATTAAATATAAACAATACATATCGAATGCAGATACCTGACACCAGAATTTGTCATGTGGAAGCTGCAGTAGCCAGTGCAGATCATCCTCTATGAACTTTAACCTTTCTAACCAAGCTTCATATTGCCCTTTGTCTGACAGATTTTTGGGTGGAGGCTGATAACTTACAAACTGTACTTGTTCCATCCATCTCGGATCCTAAAAGCAGTTTAATATTAGAATATTTTCTATTTCAAATCTTTGTAGAAATTTTTTTAATTTTTTAAAATTCAAAACAAAAAGGTTAAATTATGGCACCTAGTTACATGTAAGTTGCGAGAAACTTAGTACAGTTCCACTATGTGATAATATAGCTATATAGAGAGAATATTAGCTGATTTGCTAATTTTTCGTTATATCTTTCAATACTTTAATATAGATCATATAGATAATATACCTTGTTCCTAGACTTTTTTCCTAATTTCAATGATACATATTTTTCCAATGAAGCTCTTGTACTTTCCTGGTATGCTTGCAGAAATATGTGAAATATATTTGCAATACACCAATTGACAGTTTCCAAACTAGCAGACGACAGGCTATTCTTATCAGTAGAATTGCGAGTAAAGACATGGACTGCGTTTAGGGCGAAGTCAGGCGAAAACTTCGCCGTAAATATTTTCACTTCGCCCTATATGATCTGAAAAGCGAAATTCTAGTCGCCCTAAAATCTTATTGAAAAGTCTGAGATGTATATATATTTCTCCACTCGATAATACTGCCTGGAGGCATATTTAATTGTGTAATCTGACATAATTAGCACACGCGCTGAAGCGTGGCCATAGGGACATTTGGAATTCACACTTGGAAATCCACATCGCTAAAAATAGCGCATTGATTATACGGTAAATTAAAGCTGTGAAAGACCCTGATATGAATGCAGCAGATGATAAAAACATGAAAAAGCAATCTAATTGATAATTAAGTTACCTCAAACGTATATTTGTGTCTTATTTACAATATCCCCTGTACGTTTTGTTTGACCTAAACGTTTTGTTTGATTTACAATTTCCCCTATATGTCCTGTTTGATTTACTAGTTCCCATATATGTCCTGTTTGACTTACAATATTATATCCCATATACGTTTGTTATCACCATTACATTTATGATAGTAATATTCATCATTAAAACTGATGTAAATTGATAGAATTTGGATAATTATTATGAATTAAAGAAGTCAGAAACTGTTGAACCTAAAAAAAATTTAAAAATGTTGTGTTGATGTAAATCAAATGCTTAAATAAACTTTATTGAGCAACTTATAAATACTTCATTAAATATCATCATAGCGATTTTCAAATACACATTTGTTTATTTTCCATGCCATATACATGTATATTTTATATGCATGTACATATAAAGGTGTACATGTATATTTTGTGAAATAAAATTAGAAAAAAATCCAATGATATAACTCGATTTGATGATCACTTCTCCCTAAATTTCAAAACTTCTCCCTATTTTTTCTGAAGGGAGAAGTCACTTCTCCCTAAATTTTCAGTCCAAGGTAGTCCCTGTAAAGATAACCAGTTGTGTATATCACTGTATAAATCATATGTAGAATGGTCTGACTTGTGGTAGGTTTAACCCTAAATTTAAATGCCTTTAGTGTGAAACAATGTGTTAAAATATATGCTGAGATGAAGCTAAGATTACAAGCTTTTCATTGGTGTAATAAATTTAAAAAACGGACATTAATAAATTGCGCCAAACTAGCGGTTTAAACACGGCTAAATTTGTGTTGTTTTACCATTAGAGATATCAATTTTACTTGAAGATTATAGAAAAAACTATTATTTTTTTTCACCCGACATACCTCGGTTATTTGGAAAAGAGTCAACTCGGCCCTATACCAACTCGGCACGGGTCAACTCGGCCCACTTTTTACAAAATATATATAACGTATTAAGTTTGCTTTGCTAGTTAACTTTGTTAAGGTAAATGAATAATAAGAAATATCTTATTATTATATAAGTATACATTGTACTTCTGCCGAAATTAAGTATATTTAGAAAAAAAATTGTTATTTGTCTTATATTTATAAACTCTTTCTCTGTCGAACTACGTAATTAACCGAAATAACCGAGATATATCGAGTGAAAAAGCAAGAGTTGTTTCCCTTAGTTTCCCTTCGCTTGCAAAAGAATGCAAATTTAGCCGTGTTTAAATCGCTAGTTTGGGGCGATTAAATGACCGATTTTAAAATTTGTTACACCAATTAAAAGCTGGTGATCTTAGCTCCCTCTCAGTATATATTTCAACACATTGTTTGACACTGAAAGTATTTAAATTTACAGTTAAACCTACCACGAGTCAGAAATACAGTGAGATACGCAATCGGTTATTTTTACTCGCAATTCTACTGATAAGAAAAGCCTGTCTGCTGCTAGTTCTGAAACTGACAATCTGTGTTTTATAATTAATTACAATAATAACAACACAAACCTAAATATTAATAATTCAAAAGTTGGCCGAGTTGACCCATGCCGAGTTGGAATAGGGTCGAGCTGACTCGGGGGCCGAGTACGTTTTAGGGCCGAGCTGACCCGGATTCCGGTTATTTACGTAGTTCATGTACAGACTGTCAATAAGTGTATTGTTAATTTCATTTTGTCTATTATCTTACCCATAATGACACCAGGAAATTTTATTCTTAGATGCTTCATTTCCCCTTATTTGTCTAAGATGTATATAGTTTTTTTTACAAATAAATGAATAAAACTTTATTCAATATAATCTGTCAAAAATCGTCTCTACAATTGTCACCAAATTGGGGCGAATCGTTAGTGAGGCGAATATTTTATCGACAAAATAACAGGCTTAACATTTTATCTTACCAATGCTGCAACAGTTTGTTTACTTTTCCCAGATTCTACAATAACATGCAGTTTATCTAGTGGACCACTCATTTTTAAAACGTGAAATTGGTAAGGATAGTCAGCCTAGTGTCAAAAATTATTGCGCAACGATAGATCAAGAATTCATCCGAAAAGGATCAGGGAAAGGGAGAAACAATTAGTTACATGGTAAAATTGTATATTTGAGGTACAAAAATTCTACATAAAAAGGTACACAAAACTTTAAAAAATAATTAAAATTTTAATAATATTTTTGAAAATGGTACAATTAAAAAGCTTCATTAGTTAGAAAGTCTTATTGCAATAATTATTCCTTGTATAATTACTGGTCCACAAGACAAAATGGCAGCCTCCAGCAAGGAAGAATATTTGAAAAAGTATTTATCTGTCAACGCAGAAGAAAAAAAGAAAAAGAGGAAGAAAAAACCTGGAGTTGCTCCGGCGAAAATAATTCGGTACTATTTAATATATAGATAACTGTTAACCAAATCACCAAAACACTGTCATTTCACATTTGTCACTTTTAATGTTGGTGATTTTGTATGGATAAACGTTTCAAACAGTCAAAGTGTCGTTTGTCTGTGACAGATAACAGCTGCTGTCAGCTATATGCTACAGTATAAAAGTTTTCATTAATTATTGAAGAAAATTTTATAGTGATCCGTTAGGTTAGTTGGTCAAAATGTGGAAAAGTAGATCTATTTCTAATCCTATAACATAAGACGTTTCCGTTTGTACTACATACACTCCAACGTCTTATCGACTTCTTCATAAGTTCCTTTAGCAAAACCCGCCCACATGTATACAGGTAAAATGGTCAAATGTATATAGCGGTGAAAGTGGTAATATGAAATTAGGTAAAGCCTATGAACGGGGAAGTCGTTAAAAAAATTCCTTTCATTCTTTCCGTTTTAAAGGTGTCATTCGGTATCCACATACTGCCAGTTTTCAATCACAACCACTTTTCAATCATCCCTAGAAATTTTTTATTTTTGACTTTATTTGTCATGTAACCAAACTGTAAGCACATCTTGTATTCACCTTGACTAAATTTATCAGCAGCAATGTCAATTATGGCGATAAAAAAGAAAATGCTAGCATTTTAGTTCAAAATATGTAAAATGTGTGTTTTCCACTAATCCTTTATTTACCCAGTTACAAATCGCAACAATTTTCTAAAAATAATTGATTTACAGACTCAGTTTTTTGTCAGTCTGCAGAAATGGATATTAAGTTGGACAACTGTTTCAATATCATGAAGTCATAATGTATACTGCACTTCAAAAGCTGTAATTTTAATATGTACATATTTTACCATACAGTTCTTAATTGGAAGGTAATACATCAGTAAAGTAACAGTCACTTAACTAAGGTAAAACATTCTCTGTGATAACTTTTCAGTAAGCAGTCACTAGAATGGGGTCATATAGACCCTAAGATCCTAAAAATTTCACAAGAACGTGCTTTTTCTGTTATGCAAATTGAAATGTACATCCATACCCCAATTGTGACAGCTTTACCACTGCAAATAGATATCTAGATTGAAAAATGGCATTTTAATTAGGTTAAAATTGTTTATTATCATTTATATGAAGTTGAGTTTGTCAAAATTTCTCAAAAAAACAGAACTAATTATATTTTAACATTGTATGACAATTTTTATGTGGTACAGTTTATATTTTGTTAACTGATTGAAAAGTGGTTGTGAAATTTTGAAGAACTGGAAAATGGGTCAGTAATGATTTGTCCTCGATTCATAGTAATAGTTCAAGTAAAATTTTAAAAAGTTGGTGCATTTATTAGCTGAAATGATAATATTCGCAGAATTGAAAGAGAATTTTTTTATATAATTTCACTGTCAGTTATTGTTGAAAAATCTGTTAGCTGATCGGAAAGAGGCAGGACGGGGATATTACATGCACCGCTTCCGTTTTCACTCGGAAGACACGACGATTATTATTGATCCGAAAAGTTGAGATTTGCTCCGTTATCGGAATACTCCGCCTATTATCATTGAGTTACATTGTAAATGGCGGCGCCCGACTAGAACTGACACTGAAAATTTCATTGATACTATATTTTTTTAATTGTTTTTATTTGATTTTCTTTTAAATATACACGTGTAGTCTAATATAATAATAAGTCTATAGCCGAGCAAGCCATAGCCCGGACCCGCTTTGCGGGCCCTGTCTTTGACTTCCCCGTATAAATTGTATTGCATTGGATTTATTTACATTCAAAGTGAGTCATTTATTTTTTTGCTGCACATTGATGCAAAAATGTTTAAATTTACTGTCTGCATATCTTTTGACTCAAAATATTGTTTTTGTAGAAAATTACGACGGTTTATATAGCGCTTCAAAATCGCTGCATGTTTTGCTAAAGAAGAAGTCGATAAGACGTTGGAGTGTATGTAGTACTAACGGAAACATCATATGTTATAGGACTAATCTATTTCCAAAGATTTGGCAATTTACAAAAAAATCACTATATTTAGTATATATTTTTGTCAACACCTTGTTGGATTTATCGGATGGTGTATTGTTTTTATTTGATTTCTTTTTAAATATACACCTGTAGTCTATAGCTGGGCAAGCCAAATTCTAGGACCGCAGAGCATATGAATTCCCCATATAACTTAGGTCAAGGCTGCCTAGGTCACTGCTACTGACAAAAGAACTATTAATGTAGCATTGATTTTCATGCTAAACAGCCCAAGTAATATTGGTTTGCTCTTATTATTTAAGAGCCAGTAATTAAGCCAAAAATAAGTGTTTATCTGATATATATGTGAACATGTGCATGAACCTCGTAACTTATGAAATTGAATAAGTTGAAAGTCACTAAGGCTTTAGAGAATTTTCTTCATTTCTTTCCTTCATAAATATATGAATATAGCTTTATAATTCAAGAAATAGAGCAAATTCAATATCATGGTTCATACAATTTAGCAATGTTTTATTTTTAACTTCTTAGATCAAGAATTGTTGATGATGATGTTGACTTCAGCAGCTTATTGCCAGAGAATTTAGCTAACACATTGGAAGAGGATGTTGGTGATAATGATCCTCAAGTTGCTGATTTTTGTAGATGAGAGACCAGAGATTGTGAAACAGTTAGAGGCATACAGAAAATCAGGAGCATGGAAAGTTCTTGGCAAAGGTTTCAAAGTCTTGATTTTTTAAAATGCTTGATAGAGATACAGACATGTATGATTTATGTGACCAAAGCTTGTAAAGGTTTAGAGAGGTCAAGTTTAAGTTGCACCACCTTTAATTCAGAACAAAAATCCTTTTAGATTTAATCATAACAGATGTCATTTTAACATGAAATAGGTTGAAAGGCAAGTATTAATCTCGGTCTTTGTCAACATCTAAAGGTGAAAAGTAAAATTTATACTTTGGTGTGTAGCATAAAGAATAAATCAGCATGTCACTGCAATTGTTGCCGATGAAAAATACTCTGTTACATGTTAATCAAAACCTTGAATTTTGTGAAATTGGAGAAATTTCCAAGAATATGTATTTTGAAATATGTAAGTTTTTTTTTATTGTTGATTTTCAGATGAAGAAAATAGACATGATTCAGATTCTGACCAATCCCCAAGAAGAAGACAAAGGCATGATTCAGATTCTGACCAATCACCAAGAAGAAGACAAAGGCATGGTTCAGATTCTGATCAATCAATACCAAGAAAAAAGACATGATTCAGATTCTGACCAATCACCACCAAGGAAACATAAAAAAAACTCTAGTATAAGTATTGAAAGAAAGAGAAAAACAGGTGAAAATACGAGCAATAAATCAAAGTCAAAGAGTGATAGTGACCAATCACCTAGAAGGCAAAGGCACGATTCTGACAGTGATCAATCGCCTCCAAAGAAGCGGAGGCATGATTCTGAAAGTGACCAATCACCTCCAAGGAGGCGGAAACATGATTCTGATAGTGACCAATCACTCCTAGAAGAAGGAGGAATGATTCTGATAGTGACCAATCACCTCCTAGGAGGAGGAGACATGATTCTGATAGTGACCAATCACCTCCTAGAAGTAGGAGGAATGATTCTGATAGTGACCAATCACCTCCTAGAAGAAAGAAAACTGGTAACAGGATCTGATCAGTCTGTACAAACGACGATCAGCATCAAAATAAAAATGGAAATGGTAATGAAAGTGCAATAAAGTCAAAGACTGATAAAACCCTGTCTGGAAAAAGGGCAGGTTTATCCTCTGCCCAGGAAATGAGAAGAGAAGCAGAAGAGTTAAAAAAAGAAGGAAGATGCCAAAATTTAAACAGGTTTGTACTGGTTTTGTGTTACAGGCAAGCTGAAGAAAGAAGAGTACTCAATGTTATGTAATTAGAGGTCTTTTGTCTCATATTTTCCTATCATCTTTAATCTAATTATGTATATTGTTAAGCAGTATAAGTGATTATTATAATGATAAATAAAACTTTGTACATTGCACAAGAAAGGAAGAAAATCTTAATTTGAATTTAAATACATGCAACATTTTGCTGACATCCATATATATGTAAACAGCATAACAACTTACATGTATCTTGTGTTCACACCAATTGTTTTTTGTACTGTTTATTATTGTGTCAAGTAAGGCTCCCACGTTTACAATTTTTAGCTCGACTATTCGATAAGAATAAGTAGAGCTATTGTAGTCACCCGAGCGTTGGCATCTGCGTCCGCGTCAGCGTAACCACTTATGTTAAAGTTTTTGTAATACCTCAAATATTTTCAAAGTCCATTGACATATGGCTTTGAAACTTTGCACACTTGTTCACCATCATGACCCCAACCTGTAGACAGGAGGAGGTAACTCTATCAAGCATTTTGACAGAATTATGCCCCTTTTTTGACTTAGAATTTACGTTAAAGTTTTTGTAATACCTCAAATATTTTCAAAGTTCATTGACATAAGGGTTTGAAACATGTTGAAATTTTATACTCTTCTTTGAGAGCATAATAGGACTCTCTCCAAGGCCTATAACTGTTATATGGATTTAAGAAAAAATTTGCCTTTTTCTTTACTGAGAAAATTTTACCTTTTAATCAAGGCTTTTTTTTACTATCAAGCACTAAGAATAGTCGAGCGTTGCTGTCCTACTGACAGCTCTTGTTTGTAAACGTTTACACGATTGTTCAGAACCGAAACGATGCCGTTTAAATGGTGGTACTTCTATGTACTATTTCAAGTCGCCAATTGCTGAATTACTTTCTATTTTAATACATGTTATTGTATAAATAAATAATGTTTAAGGCTCATCACAATTGAGTAGGCACATATTTTCTTCATTATATCCCCATTTCGCTCTAAGGAAAATCAACTTTCCAAAAAATGTATTATGTCACAAGCGATTATTGCATGGTAATGCTGTGTGAAGGGTTGTAAACACCCATTTTCCGTTTCTTTTCTTTGGAATAAATTAATTAGAACTGATAGAATTCATGATTACAGGCAATGATTAAGATATTTTGTAAGACAATATGGTCATTTCGATTAAACAGTAAAAAATATCGTAAACGTTTATGAATGAAAATCGAAACGAATCCGTTTAAACGTGTAACCATGGGTACCTTAGTGTCAAGGACTGGTGGCCTGTATCATGAAATAGTTGAGTTGAAACTTAGAGAAATTCACCTATTAAAAATAGATATGCCGGCTACACTTTAACTGGTGTATAGGATTGGAATTAAAACCAAGCTAGATTTTAACAGTATTTGGTTCTAGAACAGATATAAGTAACTGTGCAATTTGTTTTCTTTTTTTATGAATATAGATATCAGATGACAGATTAGGGAAAGGTGCCGCTACAGTATTTAGAGATAAATCAGGAAGGAAAAGAAATCTAGCTGAGGAACGCCTTAAGGAATCTGAAGAAGCAGAGAAGAAAGCAAAAGAAGATGAAAAATTTCAGAGTTGGGGGAAAGGGTAAGACAGAATTATAATGAAGAAAATAATAATAAAGCATAATAAACGTCCCTTATTATAACTCTTTAATTTCTTGACATTGTATGCCAAAGTTTATTTTTTAGTTTGTCAGTAAAACAGGTTATTGGTACGTTTATTGGTACTTCTGGGGTGTTCACTTATTCCTAAAATAATGCACAGAAAGGACAACAGAGATCTTCTTTCATTTGAAATCAATCCCTAATACTGGTGTGAAATTCAGCGGAAAAAAACAATATACAAACCCTGATTCTTATAATCATCAGCATCATCAAAGTCATGTCATATTTTTTATATCTATAATGTATGTCATTATATGCATTTTCACAGCTAATTTCTGCAGAATGGTTATAGATAATATAAAATATATAATGATTTTCCAATGAAAATTGATGTTGCACTTAAGTCATGCAGTATTATAAATATACATAATATGAAAAATATCATCATATGATATTTTTTATGCAGTGTTTGTTAATAATAATTTTTATAATACTGCATGAAATTTTTTTATTATATTTATAACTTATAAATATAATAAAAAAATTTCATGCAGTATTATAAAAATGATGAAATTTTTGTTTACAGATTAAAGCAGATAGAGAATCAGGCGAAACAAGTTGAGGAGGCATTACATGAAGCAAATAAACCTTTAGCACGTTATAAAGACGATGATGATCTAGATGAAATGTTACGTAACATGGATAGGGCTGAGGACCCTATGCTGGCTTTTATAACAAAGAAAAAGAGCAAAAATGCTGGACCTGCAAAAAAAGGTATGAAAGAAGTTTAAGAATTTGCATAATATCTTAAGTTTGCCTGTAATCTACATTTACATTTCTTTCTTTAGTCATGTGATAAACATCAAAAAACATGAAATACCTTTCTCTGACTTAATGGAGATAATTAAATACAGTCATCTTGTTGGTTGATTGTTTTACCTTGGTGCCATGTTATTATGCCTAAATTATGCAGAGTTACTACTGTAATGTCTTCGTAGATCAGTAAAGTTTAAAAGTCAACATATATAAAGTTAACATTTTTACTTCAAAAATTCAAAGCAAACTAAAAATAAAAAGCATTGGGTATGAAAATATCAAAAGTAAAGTCATTTTGCAATATTAGTTTTGCTACATGCAATGTTCTTTTGATGCATATTTTATAGTTTCTTGATGTGTATTTTATAGTTTTTAATAGAATGACATACAGTGCTGGGATAAACGTAAAATTTAAAATTAATTTTCAGAGAAACCACAATACAAAGGTCGAAGCTCCACCACCAAACAGATTTGGCATAATGCCAGGTTATCGATGGGATGGTGTAGATCGTTCTAATGGGTTCGAAAAACAAGTTTACGCAAAACAAGCTGAGAAGAAGGCTGTCTCTGAACAAGCATATAAATGGAGTGTTGAGGATATGTGAAATTGTCTGTACTTCATAGGAACATCAATGTTTTATTCCTAGGTTGATATTAATTCTGTTAAATTTAATCATGCATAAGAAATTGTGAAAGCAGAAATTTTCAAAGGAAAGAGAAGGCAGAGTAAAGGAGTTTTGAAATTACAAACAATAAAAAAACAAAACTGTTTCACTTTATAATGAATATTAAAATGATTTTATCTTTTGCTTTCTTAACAGGAATTGAAGGTGCAGCATGTTGTCTTTCAATAAAATTTTTTGTAAAATTTTGTTCTTTAAAATGTTGTGTTTTTGTTTATCAGTTGCACTAAGATATAATAGAGGATATTTAAGTTTTTTCTTTTATTTAACAGGATTTATTTTCATTGAGTGGTATAAGATAAATATTTAACAAGTGGCAATAGTCATCAGTGAAATATGATTTAAAATTTTTCATACCACAAGATGAAAATTAATCCAGTATTTGTAGAAAAAAACTTTTCTGACTTTTTTATTCAGGATGGTAATGTTATTAGATCAAAACATGGAAAATAATGTCACATATTTGACACCATTTTATTTGCTCCACTATTTTTCATTCTTAGCTTTTGGCATGACCCTCTCAATGGGAAAAGGTTAACACTATTGTTTAAAAGTTACTTAGTACTGATTGGTTTCCAGTAATTTGTGTCTGTAATCTACACAATCGCAGTTTTAATAAATTCTGTGTATATAAAAGGTCCATTTACACAATTAAGTTCTATCAAAGTTACATGTATTCACTTTAAAACTTGATATACTTGAGTGCATTATTGCAACTTCATGGTTAGGTTTTGTTCATTTCTTTTGTTGAATATCTTACTCAATTTTCCGCAATGCCTCATTTAGGGCCTAAACAATATAGTTATGAACTTGCTAAGTATTTTCTAGCATCTTAAAAATGCATTGCAGGTCAGACAAGAAAAACTTTAGCTTTCATAAGACAGTATATTCATTTATCCAGTTTTATTGTTGATCTAAAAAGTGTATGCCAACCAATAGAATAATATGAAGAAAAAAGAACATTTCCATATTTTTTGTATAGCCCTACATATATATAAATGCAAACTTATTTAAAGGGCCATTATGCCCAAGTAATGCTTTTATTTTCCAAAACTTTATTTTTGATGTTCCTGTGATAACTTCAAAATAAATTCTCATAGGGCCAATTACCTGAACCCCTTTACGTCTGTTGCTTTTTTTTTGGGCAATTAGTCCAGTTGTAGTTTTGGTTTTTTTTTATTATTTATATGGTAGTAAAAATACTACTTTGTTTTACATGTTGGTACTTTCATAACAAGTAATATCACATTTCAGCACTACTTTCTTTTTGGTTTTAAGCATGTATCATTATTTCGATGTTATAAAGTAAATGTGTGCCCTTTCTAAAGAAGGAAAAATTTATTCGTATCTGAGGCAGCATGTGCCTTTACGGGCTTAAAAAATGCAGGCTTTTAGATTAGGGTTAGAAGGTTGGGGGTGGGGGGTCATGCTTTTGTCTGTATGTAATTATTTAGTTACATTATGCCAGAATTAATAATTTTTTCTTTCTTTATAAAATTAGAACATCAAGTTTAATAACATTTATGGTTCAAGAGCATGTTACATGCTAAATAAAGCAGTGCTGAATGTGAAAATATTTGTCATATAATTAAGTAGCAATATGTAAATAGATGTAAACAAAGTAGTGTTTTGATTTTCTTACAAAATACTTAATCACTATAACTGTACAAAGAGCCAAAAGGCAACAGAAGCAAAAGTTGGTTCTGGTAATTTGTCAATAAGTTACTTTTTGAAAACTATTACCAAAATTAAAAAGCTTTTGAGAATAATAGTAACAGCATTTCTGGGGCCATAATTGGTCTTTATGTACAATATGACATAGTCACCAAACAGAAAGTGTTGTTAAAGACTAAAATCATTGGCTTAATCATTTTTTTTTCT
>NW_026865916.1:0-49528 GCF_026571515.1 Ruditapes philippinarum
GGGTTTATCAACCTTTATACCCTCTGATATGGAACTTGAAAACAGTCCGGTAAAGTCATAGGCTAAAAGATTAAATAACATATAATACAGAAATGTGCTCAAAACATTTATCGTATATAAGAATGAATCTTTTTTATCAAAATGCATAAAGTATGTGTATTCTGAATAAGTTCATCAACATTAATCATATATAAGAATGAATGTCTTTTATTTTATCAAAATGCATGAAGTATGTTTATTCAGAATAAGTTCATCAACACTTATCATATATAAGAATGAATCTTTTTTATCAAATTGTATAAAGTATGTTTATTCTGAATAAATTAACAGGTATATTTCATGTTAGATAAATTAAAACAGGAAAACAGAGTTATAGATATAACTTAAATAAAAAAGGAAGTTTGCAATTACGTTTAAAACATTCGTCGAGCGTGTTCTTGAGTTAGACAAACGAATTTGTTCATTTTATATATTTTTTACAAAGGAAAGAAAAGAAATTTTTACCTTTAACAGTGGCAAAATATGTATGCCCGTTTTGTAGTTTTAGATTGTGAAAAGTATAATGATTTGTAAGCCCAACATGTGTTAACCTTTGAACATCAACACCTCCTGGACTTGAACCTGAAAATTGTAATTATTTTTAAAATTCTTGTAATTCATAATGAAAAAATGTTTAATAGTATAGTTTACGACAAAAAACAATTGCAAGCTAAACTTTTAAAAATAAGAAGTTGCAACAGTTCTTTGATAAAATAAGCTAAACCAAGTACATGTTCTTTTACCTAAGTAAGCTTCATAGTGTGTGATCCCGCTAATATGTGGTGCAAATCCTTCCTCTTCCACGTCAGTAAATGAATTCCAATGAGCAGATATTTCAGATGTAGATGTCTAATTGAAAGAAAAACAGATAATTACGAGAATCCTAACCAATTGATATACAGGTAAATGTAATATTTAGTGTAATATTACGCGTGCTCATAAAAGATGTAAATCTATATTGTTTCACACTAAAACAAAAGTGTTGAAGTTTCATAATACTTTTACCAAGAACACTCATAATCATTTGTAATTAATTACTTGAAACGCTGAAATAACGTTTTTAGTTGTAAACCTTTGAACAAAAAAAAACTACCTTCTGATTTTTCTGTACTAGTTGGGAAGGGACATTAAGTGTTTTATTCGTCAATGTTATCCCTATCAAGAAAATTTACATAACAGAATGTAGAGCTCCAACTACTTTTGAATTATAAATTATATTTGCTTAAACGTTTTGAAATTATCTTACTTTGATGATTATTTTTTCATGTCCCTTCATATTGCAAATATTAGTAAAAGAACAAAAAATATTAGCAAGCGGACAAAAAATGAGCTCTAATTTTTATAGTGGCAAAGATTCATTGAGAATCTGAAAAAGAATCCCTTTCCAGAATTATTTTGATTTAGATATCAAAAGTTTTTGTCGCTATTCTGTGTCGATTTGAAATTCAGTCTCCGCCCAACAGAGGAAATATAGATAATCATTGGCCATTAAGAGCTTCGTGTGTATGGGCGCATAAATCGTGCTTGTTTCCAAAACAACATAATCTTAAATGTTGATGCAATATCAATGAACCAGTCTCAGACTGCTGACTGATCATTTATGAGACAATTATTTGACACATTTAACTTAATTTGGTAGTGTATTAACTGATTAAAAGCAGCTATTGATACACACTGGTACTACAAATAAATAAAAACTGTACATGCGTGTATAATATCAAGCTGCATGCCCCAATGAGATATACAGCTGATTTCATATCACGTACAGGATATCCCTATACATTATATATTCGATAATGTACTAGAATGGAAAAAATAATCAAATGTGGACAAAATAATCAAACAAAATTACATAAGGCTTATGATACTGAGCAATAATACGGTTATTCAAATTAAGTGTAACACAAGCGTATAATACGAGCGTAAGAAAAGCTTGTGAATAAATATGTGTTCTGGAAGTAACCGAACAAACACTTAACATACCTGATACAAGTGTTCTTTATCATTTCCAATCCAGATATCTGCGGGTATTGGCGGTGTAAGATCAACAGTTACGCCATTACTACACTCGTTTAGTTCATCAAGTATTTGATCCCAAAATTCATGGTGAAGAGTCGTTTTATTTGCATGAATACAAATAATGTACCGATACCCATGCACAAGAGTCCCATCACCAAAATTGACATTGACATAGCCGAGTTCTGAAATTTCAATGATTTGAAAAAAAAGAATAAAAATGCAATGAGTATAACGCTCGCTTTGATTTCTCCATGTAATATAAAACTTAACTACGACTGTAGAATTACTCTCTCCCAAAACGCATTAATGAATAAAGAAATTTAATTCAAAGCTGTCCTTTTATCAGTGTTTATTACAATTTTCACTCTGTCAATAAAGATGCAATGTTTGCCAAATTGTTTTTCAAAAGATATATACCTGTATCGCCGCATTTTATTGCGTCCGGATGAGAACAGGGTTCTTTCAAACCAAGAGTGTCCGTATTTTTGTAAAATACTGTTGGGTCATTTACCTTAACCAATAAAACAGCCCAATAATATTTAGTATACCTGCAAAAGAAAGATGATGTACTGTTATATTTCCACAACGAGCCTGTTAAAATCTTCTTTGAAAAATAATGACACATCATAATATTTACTTCCATGTTTTCCTGGTGATCATCTTAAAGTGATATCTAAATTATTCAATATTATTTTGTAAAATAAGTATAAAAAGTATAATGTACATTGATTTAGTCAATTGATATTAATGTAATGTTAAACTCTTTATTATAAATACAAATAACTATTAATACGTATTTATGCTCAAATATTTGATTCATATTTCTATCTTTCATCTAAATATATCATTATATTAACACAATTTTGAGTTTTTGAATGAGCCTGAGTCTTTAAATATAAACATTAGGCTACATAACTAAACGATATTTTAAACAAATATGATATACGAATGTCAATGAGATATACCAAAAGGGAAAGCCGATTAACACACCTTAAGGTTGGCCATACAGCTGACAGTATATTATTGTACGGTGTGTAATCCTCATCTGGAGCCTCCCAAATACCATTTTCCTCAAGGTAAATGTCCTTTCCGATATTAACATTCTCTGGAAAGAAGACTGATTATGACCAATCATGAATAGGGAAAAAATGTTTTATAATTAACACTTACATTACACGTACTATTAAGTAAAGGTTGCCTTAATGTTAAAACGAATACGTTTATATTTAGCCTCAACTATTATTATTTTTTACGTCATGTATTACAATGATTGTTTTCTGTTTTCTGTTAAAACAAAAGTATGTGTTTTTTTTTAACATTTTCATGTTTAGATATTGCATTCTGCTTATTATTAGCCGATGCTAGGGGGTGTGGACGGTAACTTGCATTTTCCAGAAGGGTCCATGAACAGGCTTAATCAAACCGAGCCTGCAATATTTTCAATTTTCGTTTTGAGGGATCTCTAGGGATTCCGTTTTTCTTTATTATTCGTAATTATCAACTTCACTTTTTTAAACATTTTTTCTTCATAAGGCATTATTACGTATAAAGCATTCGTGTATCATTAACAGTGATGTGCTAAATAAGTATAATTTGCATACTGGAAGTAAACAAGGAAATATTTGATATATCCCTAGATCATGTAGATGACTAATAATTACCAGTGGAAAGAGGGTCACCAACAGCATCAATAACTATACTAGGGCGAATTTGTTGCACATCCTGGCAGTTTTTGATTTGGGAAGAAATAGTTGACGAAAGACCAACTTTCGTGTATCCTCTAACTATCAAGAACCAACACTTTGTGAATTCGACGTCTCCATTTAAGTTGATAGTAAAATTAAGCTGCCAAGAAAGGTAAAGGTGAAGAAAGAATGTATCACAAACAAATTGTCATAGATTACCAATTAGATTCAATTACGACTAGATATTATACAAATAATTAAAAATTAGCAAATAGATAAATTTATATGAATTTATATATATCTTTATTAGATAACAATGACAGTAATATAAGAAAATATAAGAAAATTTGTCTGTTAAAAGACAAAACAATCTTATACATTTACCGTCTTATTCGATGTTTCTTCTGCTGTTAAAATACGTGACCATTTTGTCAAAAGACGACCTATTTCATTCTCATCCGAAAAGGCCCATTCATAATGATCCATGACATCGTAACTTTCAGAAATATCAGATATGTCCGAGTCCTTGAACTTTGCAAACGAAACCTGGATCTGAAAACGTTGAAACGGAAATATCCCCATGTTGTACTATTACATGATTTTGTGTCAGTTACTTGTGAACACATATGATTAGATTTATGATGTAAATGCCTCAAATTCGAAATTTGGTGTTTAGGTATAATTCTATAATTTCGAATTATATAAAATCAACATTTATCACTCACCTGCTTGGTATCTTCTACATGCGTAACCGTCAAAAAATCGGTTACTGGTGGATTAGGAACTACAAATATTCCATCGCTGTGAACGGGTTTGAAACAATGCTGTCTTGCACAAAATTGTAATGATATTCTATACTTTCTACCAGGTGATAGGAATAAGCCACTGGTTTCCAGATGAGTTGCATTTGTTCGCAGATGCTGAAACTTTGTTATTCTCTTCCAAATATCTAAACGAAATCAAATGTTATTTTTAAACAGTTACAGTTATACATAAAAAGATAATTATTGAATAAATTGATAGAATAAAATAGTTGTTCAACAATAGAAGCTACAATTACTTAACCTTACTTATGTGTAAAGACAATGTTAAAAAGGGTATCTTTTTTCTTAAAATGCTCTTTAAAGACGTGGTTATTAAGGTATCTTGGTTGCATTCACCTAAAGCAATCATGAATAAATATTTGTCTTGCCCTACTCTTTGGTCCAATGAGAAGGTCTTCCTTTGAAAACTTCAGAATAAACTGTCCTAACACAATGTATTTAACCATTTGTTTAAACGTCGCTATTTATCTGGATAAAGACAACGCGTGCCTACGAAAAGTAGTTCTATGTTTATATATGGACCGAAATTTCATTCGTTCAGATAAATTTGTGAAATCTCAATTCTCAATGTATTAATTATTTTTATTAGATATAAGATGCTTCCATCAAGTGTTCCTATTATTTACTAACACAAAACTGACCAGCGACTGGTGCCCTTTCTTCTATTGACCAATTAATGTCTTTCAGATAATGCCTCTTTTCCTCAGGGATCGTCCAGTGTGCTTGGAGAACATTAGAAGATGCTTGGAATTCAAGTTCGTTCTTACATATTAAACGTTTATCCTGTAAGAGAGATATTAATGACAATTTTAAGAAATACAACATATTTGAGGAGTTTAAATGAAACTTTCAACATTTAAAGTCCGATTGTTTATATAATAATATTCACACCAAAACTGTAAGGTCCAGTTTAGAACATTAGGTATCATCAACAAAAAACACCCAGAAGATGTCATGAAAGTTTTATTGTTTACAAAATATATATGAAAAATGTGCAGTGATATAGATGTAGTTAAATGTATGTATTTGTGTTTGTATTGAACTTCAAAGCACAATATTTGGTTTAATAATAATGATAATAAAATAATAATAACAAAATGTACAAACCCCATCATGGTGTGATAACGTCAGATTGAGATCTGAAATGACAACTAAATAGAGAATGTAAGAATATTACTGTGATATATGAAATATTTATGATAAAGCAAATGCATACATTTTTAAATACATGTATAATGAAAATAACAAAGTAATGTAGTCTAACATTATTATGTGCAATCATATTTTCTCATACCTACCTTCATTTAAAGGACTATCGCATGGCAGACCATCAAAAATTTGTATTCCGGGGATACCATCTCCGTCAATGACAACAGTAATACCGTCGGAAACAGCAGTGATATTTCCAACTTCTGTTTCGGCTATCACAGTTTGGTAATAAGTCTGAGAAAACGTTGTTATTTATATCAATATACATGAATTTATCACTGTAACAAAATGATTCTGTAATATATATTTCTTGCTCGTTTTTGAATTATACATAACGCATTCTATTAAAACAATTCAGACTCATTTTAATACAGTTTTTTAAGACAAAAATAAGAAAGAAATCAATTTAAATGTTCATAATCTTATTAAAAATCCGATTAAATATTGACAATTATAAACCATCAGATTCATACCCTATAAATACAGTTTGAAAACGACGTCTAACATAACATGATCGACTCACCTCATACTCTGTTAAATTTAGACCAGAAATTGTATACTGATCAGTTGAAGTAGTTTGTTCACATTTGATGAAGTCAGTACTGAAAGCATTTGAAATGCAGACAGTAAATCTAATATCTTCATGCGGATGTTTAAAGCCAGACCATCGTGCTGTTACTTTCGATGTACTTGTTTGAAAATCTATGTCATCTATGTCAACAAACTAAAATAAAAAAGACACATTGATTTATCTCCAAACGTATACTTTAAGATATACTTTGCTCACCTTTGGTAGAAATATTTTTATTGCAGAAATTGATTGAAATTCTTACTTAATATGTCTAATTTGAATAAGAAAGCTGTTTTGCGAAGCTGCATTCTCTATCACTAGTCACGTCAATTTGGCCCATTCGTTAAAAAAAACTGATGTTTTATGATTTTCATATTACTATGTGTTTATACTGTATTTATTTCATACGTTTAAAGTTTAAAACGTACAATACATCTCTGTGAACTCCATAGTGTATATTTAACGTTTGAAAATTACATAAACCTTCACTCCTTTGTCATCTACGTCTTTTACAATCCCTCTTGATGGTAATTGACTGTAATGTCTGTATTTTGTAGCGGAAGCGGTAACAAAGTGACCTACAGTGTCTTTAACTTTGATTGTTACGTAGTAATTTTGATCATCATGTAGGTTCCAGCGAAATGTTTGAGTTGAGAATGCCGTGCACGTAGGATATTCAAATGGCAAACAACTTCCGCCGAAAGATAAAATGCTAAATGGGTGAACATCTTGTGCATTTTTCGAAGTGCCTAAACATACATAAATATGAGCATTGATTACTAGTATCGTAATAAACGAAACGTAAAAATGTATTCGGTCATCTTTAAAGTGATGAAGTCAATTTTTATTGGCTTTTCTGATATTATTTATTCTCATGTAAAAAATCAATTCCTTTTTCCTCATGTTTATCTTATTTTATTTGTTATTTTTTATAATGAACCAAAGAATATGGAAACTACTGTTTCTGTATTATTTAAGAGCTATCGATATAAATACTATTCCATTTAAAACTATTGTTCATCATGTAAACTTTTTTGTAAAATAAAATTGCTTTATTTACCTATTGCAGCTTCGTACGTTAAAGCATGTGGATCACCATGATCAGTAAACGCGCCGACATCCCATCTTGCTATTAGAAATGTTTCGTTATGGGTATGTTCAGTAGATAATATTATTTCTCCTTTAAATTCGGGTTTTGATGAATCATATGCTAATGGACCGATTACCTGAGATAAAAATATATCATATTATAGTCATTGAATCTCGGAATATGGCCGCTTAATTTGTTTTGAACATTTGTTTAGGTGAATTTTATGTATTTCAAACATAGTTAATGCATTTGTCTAAAATTAAAGTAGGCTTGAATAAGATTATGACAAACTGGAATTTGAATTTGTATTGAGTGGATTTCTAGGCCAGGATAGCAAGAGGCTAAAAGTCCGTAAGGGCAGTATGTCCCGGTACATGAGTACGCTAAATAGATGGAAGACTTCCATTGGAAGTACATTTTTAACTAGGCACTTGGGATTCGGAGCTACAAATGCGTTAATTTCCAAATAAATTGTATACATATAACACATATACTTATAAACATGTATACTCATACATGTCAATAAAACTTAATTCAAATACGTGGGAACCAGCATATTTCGAATTGTTCCGACTAAAGCCAATCTGGTTCAAAACCCTTGAATTTTAATATGAAAAAGCCGAGGGTTAGGTTTGTATTTGTAGAAAGATTTTGTAAATGGAGTAAAACGGAAACAGTTTTGTTGCTTATTTCGCATATTGTGTTGTTTATATTGAAAGTGAGCTCCACACATACCGAGTGTACTTTCATTATCTAATGAAAAATTAAAAACATTTTCCGGGACGTGCATTTTGACGTATGTTTATAAACTGTAAACTTTATTTAACCTTTTAACAAGCTAAAACATTTTTAGAAAAAGCCGTCGAATCTAGACGTTCAATCATTCTCTAATTAATTGTACTTTGAATATGCGAATAAATTTGCAGAAAACTGATATGTTTTAAAATTCCCCTGAATTTTAAATAACTGGATTGTAAAAGACTGTTTCCCAATAAAAAATTCACCTTTTCAAAAATATCGGGATAAAAAAAACGCATATGCATGTTGGAGAAGACGAAAAACCCATTATATCTGGTACCCAGAATGTTGAAAGATACCCAACTTCATAATCATGCAGACCCGGGGCCCATTTTGTTACATTCCTTTGAAATCGCCTTTTTAATAAAAACAAAAACATTTTTTGAAAAAACAACTTTAAAGTGTTCATTTAGGGTGCTTGTTTAAATACGTTTTTATAGTCTACACGAGATAAACCTTTCTTAAAGATATAATTAATAAAAATACATTTTGAGCATGTATATAAATGAAACGAACTATATATTTGGACTTTAAATAGAAATATGAATTTCTTGATTCTGCTTAAATTATCATATTGACTATATTTGAACTCAAAGATGTTATACCAACTGTTATAGATTTTCACAAGACTATCCCAGGGGGTTTCAGGTTTGTAAAATGAATATACTTTCAAGTGGAAAACATGTATAACAGAAATTAAGACGGTTACTGAATTGTAAGAGTGTCATCTAGATTATGTTGTTATTGTTAAAAAGTAACATATGGAAGCAAATGAATAAACTACAAATAATACTGAAAGTAAAACTTACAAATGTAGATGAAGAAGAGATGAGATCGTCGGGGGGCCCCCATAAAGTATTTACAGTTCTCATTTAGCTTTGTTTATGCTTCTCGTCCTTTTTGTTGTTGTTTTATGGGGGTAAAGTCCAAATTTATCTGTAGTGATATTCCCCGGTCTTTTGAAAATGAGCGTGAATAAATCGATAGTCAAATCTTTATGTATTTTGAAGCTTTAAATTGGGGATTTTTTTTTATTTTTTACAAAGACAGTCAAAAAAAGCAAAAAATCTTTTAAAATGAATATTATTTTTTATATTCGGAAAAAAAAATTTTCAACTAAAAATCAAATTCGATAGTTCGTAAATAGATGATGAAAATTTTTTTATGTAAAAAAAAATTTTTTTCTGAAATAGAATTAAATATTTTTAAAATATATTAAAGTATATAAAATGTTACCTGCAAGTTTCAGAAGGATTTTCAACCTGTACCAGCTCCCTGTTTCTGTACAGAATGTATACTGTCTCGTCTGTCACACTCTTTACAAGCCCTTCAGTTGTAACGGCATTTTGAATAACAACGTCCGATACAACTGCTGGAGTGTCATCTACTGTAACACCATCAGAGCATACAGGTTTACCATGGTCAAGAGCATGGTTGTATGCCATAACTGTCAGATAATATTTCCCGGGCTTATCCACTGTCAATGCAGCAGTATTGTCATAAGTCCAGCTAACCTAATGAGAAAAGAAGATAATGGAAGAAATGGAAACAAATATATTTAGAAATCCAGTTTTACGAGTAATACCAGTAATAGTAAATTTGATAACTACAATAACTTGATTTTATTACTGTTAAGTCACTGAGAAACGGAGTAACTTCTCTCTGATTGTTTTAAATTTACCCAAAGTAAGACTTAGATTTAATATGACTCTATTTGACTCATAGAACATCAAAAGAATTTTACAGAAATGTCAGTAACGTAATTTAATTCACATGTTGAAAGCAATACAATACTACATAATTATTTTATTTTTGTTAAGGAAGAGTGTATTACATTAATTCTATTTATAATCAAGTGTTTTAACATTAATTTTTCTGTGATACTACAATCCATTATAAACTTACAGGAGGTTATAGCCATTTCATAGACTCATAAATACACATAAATCTGCAAAATAGTAAGATCCTCAAAGTACCAAGAAGACTAAGCAGCCCATGTCTCGCATGCAAACATTTCTTTAAGGGAAAATTGGTATTTAACTAATTGCAAAGGCAATTGAATATATGTTCTTGTTTATATAACACTTACGTTGAAATGAATGTCCAACTCGTTTTCGTTTAAACACCTTTGAGTAAAGCCATATGTATACAACCAAACACCACTTTCCTTATCAAAGAAGTGATCCCAGTAGCCGCTAAGACGTAGTGTCTGCTGAAAATCGAGTTCTGGGTACCCTGGTAAACCATCGTGCGTGATTCCTTCATGGGGTGGTGATGTATCGATAGTAATCTAAATCACATTGATTGATAATTTAAACATATACATATATATTTCAATTTAAAGGTTTTAATAGGAAATGTATTAAAATAAATGGAGTGTGTCATTTAAACATATGTACTTAGAATGGAAATGAAGTTCGAGCGAAAGGAAGTATTCAAGCGATCTGAGTTCGAGGAAACACGTTTAACTGTATATGTATAGGGAAATTCCACATTTAAAAAATACTTTCTATATAAGACTTGTTTTGTTGTCAAAGAAGGAAAATAAAACTTTAACTGTAAAACACCACTGTGTTTGATGAAAATATCACAAAAGAAAACACAGTCTTCGAAATATAGAAATTATTTAGTATAAATTGCTGATAAGACAATAAATTTATCCAGTGGTGTAGTACGATAGTCAATAGGTAAGTGGTTCAATACGTCTGAATAATGTGGTTTTATAAGTTAAATCTTTTAGTTACCCAACGACAAATTTGGATGACATTAATATAGATTATTAATATTATCGCTAGTCTTGTATTATAGATTTGTATGAGCTTTATGGGAAAATATATAAAGTTTAATCGTATCTGATACTTTAGGAAAACAATTTAAATAATGAGTATTACATCTTTTCTACATTACCATCTTCCTTATTATTATCATCATCATAGAAAAAACAGTTACAACAGTTACAACAACCGAAGTATTATCAACAAGAACAGGAACAACAACATCGTTATCATTACCATCATCACCATTTTCTTTTTTTTCACTTTAAGGCCTTTCTTAGAGCAAGAAATCTGACAGAAATTTTCATTTGACCTATGATGGTATAATAATTTCTGAATGGTCATGAAATATGCTATAAAAACGAGAAGTTAATGGTAAAAAAATATGTCATGTCTGGACACACTATGTATACCTTCAAAGGAAACATTTAGTGCAAAGATGTAAAACTTTTCATTAACAGCTCATTCCGTATTTGTAAACTCTTGTTAGAATAAAAGTTTTAAATTACAGCATGTATTTGAAAACGACACAAGAACATATCATTGCCTTTTTCTGAAGAATAGTTGTTAATCTAGCATTGTTGGTAGCAGTAACCTCTATAATGTAGTCAAAATCGTGTTCCCCAATTTCTTTTCCGCTTATGAGGCCAGTGTTGTTTTCTATCGATACTTGTGGGTTGACTTGAAAATGTTTGTGAAAGCATCCATTATAAGGGGAGCAGTAACAGTTTGCTCCTCGGGCGTTCATAGAATAATTACTCCAGCACTCTTCAATAGTCTAAAAAATGACATGAAATTGAATGATTAATGTCTGTAACTAAAAAACAATTAAAGAGAAGTTGCAAACGGATATGAACTAAAATGTTTATAGACCTTAAGGTGCATTTTAAAACTTAGGAAATAAAATAAAAAGACGTTTCATTTTACAAAACATTGACAATGTCAATGACTTTCACGTGATAAAAATGTTTCTGAAATCAATGAATCTTGTAAAAAATATTTATGTTTAGGACAATGTTTTTTAGTTAATTTTCGTATGTTAATTCCTATTCGTATACATTCTAAATGATAATTTTATTATTTATGTATTATCAAGAATATTCATAGCTATTGAGTAAGCTTTCTAATAATCCAACATTTATCTTTATCTAATATACCTCTGTTTCCCCTTGTGGTGGCTCATAGGAATGTCCATGGACTACTTCTGTTTTGGTAAAATTATCAAATATTTTCCATGAAATTTCGTGAATACCACTGTGGAAATCAAATACTTCCCATTCAATTCTACAAATACACCGGGGAATTGTTTTGTATCACTAAAATTGAATTTGATAGAAACAAATCAATATTTTTTATGTTTATTTACATTACTAGGAGAAATATTATTAAATCGTACAGTACAATTATGATAAAAATAGTACGTTGATAATGATTTTTGAAATATAAATAATATATTTTGATTACTTACATCAATTTGTTCAATTCTAAAACACTATGTACACTAATATTCGCCCAGTCACCCTTTGTGAGCCAAAGGTTTTGTATAACTGGTGGAGATAAATCTATCATAACTGTTACGTTATCTTCAGCAAATTCTCCAACAGCGTCTATCCCGCGTATGAAATACGTTAGCTTTTTTCCATCAACAAATTCTTCATCAGTATAAACCATCTTTTCTAATTTAAAGAAATCATCAGGCACTGGTTCAAAACTGATATAATCTGTTTTACCATCAACTTCAACGATGCGTGCTATATCAAACCGAACAATTCCTGAAATCAATATACATGTAGATAATTAAAAGTATAAATAAATAGAATAAAAACTAAAACAATGTCAGGTAAAGAAAAAGATTCATGTAAAGATGAAAGTACTTAATTGTAGAATAAATGCGGATTTTGAATAACAGAAACGTTTAAATTTAGTTTAATCTTTTTATATTCCAATAACATGTATAGATAAACAATCGTGAACGTAAATAAAAGATTTACCAACTTGGCTTCTAAGTTAAACATTTATTGCATTTCATACATAATATTTGGATAAAGTATATTAAATTCCTTACAAAGGTACATATCTTACCATTTATGTTATTTAGTTTGTCAATTGTTCTACTTGATCTTCCTTCTCGGTCATCAAGATCTCTAGAAATATCATTGTTCTCTTGTACAGCATTTAGCCAACCACCGTTGCTATGTCTAATATTTCGGAATCTATGTGGCCATTCAATTTCTATCTGTTCGCTATTTTTATTTATCCAACCGTTTTCAATGGCTTGAACCACGCTCGCCTGTTTACCGTATAAATCAACAACTGACGCATTGTCATAGAGAATAATTCTCCTGGCAACTTTATAATTCTTAGCACGGTCATGTACAACAATCTCTACTGAATATGGGCCGGGTGCGTCTAGGTCTAGAGTTGCGGAGGACTGAAAATAATGATACAATTATTTCATAGTATGCTGTCATTGGTCACTTTTTTTAATTAAATACAATAATATAAAGGTATTTCTGATAATTTTCATATTTAGCTGTTAAATATATTTCTTAAATGCATTCAAATAATCTCATTTACTCATGTTAAAGATTTAGAGATAACATCTTATCAAAGAATTATCCGACTAACTTTTGTACTTACAGTAGATGATGAAAATTGACTCGCTGTAAGCATATATTTATGTCTAAGAAGATTATCGTCCGCTGAATTTTCTAAATAATAGATATTGAATTCGTATTGGTCTATTCCGGAAACTAGATCATCCCATCCAGCCCAATAAACAGTGACTTTTGACTGGAAAAAGGCAACATATATCAGCAATAAATTGAACATTTTAATACACTTGTTACTATATATAGTAACAAAATCGCCTATGATTTCAACTGATTATGAGTGTCACGTGACCTATTATGAGTTTGCGGCCCGGGGCCGAGAACTAGTTATCAGCCCGCTGAACATGTGCTCGTGCACAAACTGAAAATGACGTCATATTTTACGTCATCACACAGTTAACGTAGGTTTTAAGCACAAATCGCTTTATTTTATTATGAGAGCTTTTAAAAGCGTATTTCGTACTATTGAATTTCAAAAATTTAAAGAAAAAGATCTAATACGACAAATTCATTCCGAAAAAGGGAAAATAAAATTTGCTTCTAGATCCTACAGTAGTGTACTTTTAACACACAAACAGTAAACAACTCTGTAGAGGTTACTTAACTGTACAGAACAGTAGAAATGCAGACAGGAATGTCAACGAAAGAAATTTAAATTTAAAAGAATTTTTTTAAAAAATGCTATTTTTAGATCTGCCAAGTGTATTAAAGACATCAATACACGTCATAGTAGTGCCAGAATGTGATAATCGGCCCTGAATGATAAATGCCCTCGGGCTGAAGCCCTCGGGACCATTATTCATTTTGCGGGCCGATTATCACCTTCCGGCCCTAATCTGCCGTGTATTAATCTCTTATTACCATCAATCTCGTGGTAGATTTACTTACTTGAAAATAGAATATTAAAACATTATGCTGCAAATAATGAAACGCTGGTTGAAAACATCTGCATGTGTATTGCTAACCCTATAAAACTTTTTTTAAATCAGTCCATTTATAGATGTACAAATTGACAGATTACCATTATTTTAATCTAAAATGTAATAGGTCATGATAAATTATTCTACTTTCTATTTGAAAAGAAGACAATTGAATGTGAAGTATATAACTTTATTTCAAGTAATGGAACCAAACACTTGAATTTGCCTACACAGATGAACTATCATAAAAACAGATACGTTCCATGCATATGCACCTATTCTTCATGTCATAAATCTGCATTCAATGAATTCAATCAATCAATTGTTAAAGCAAAATTTAAAAAAAACGAAAATAAAATGTTATACATAACATGAATTAATGGATAAAAAAATATTATATCAGTTAATTTAAATGAGAATGTGTACCTCGGTTAAAAAATCTGTTACTTTACATGCATCTTGCTGACAGTTATTGTCTTGTTCAAAGCAGTGTACCGGTGGAAATGTATCAAAACCAAGTTCAATCTCTTCGTTGGTCGTAATGCCTTTTAGTAAATATTGCCTTTTGACATATGATTTTGACCAACTACTTCTATCCTCGTACATGACTTTACCTCCATTTTTAGCCGACACTTTGAACTTTATTCTATATAAAAAACGACTACCGTGTATTTTAAGAGATATTTTATTAAAGAAAACTTAATTTGTATGAAAATTCTAAAAGCTCTTCATCGGCCAGATAAACAAAAAAAAAAATGAAAAATAAAAAAATAGTGGCTTATTTTGGAGTGAAACGCACTTTTGAATACATATACAGTAAGGGGTATTTTATGATATTTCAGATATAATTCAGTCATACAGTTTGTTTAAAAACATATACTTGTTACTGACTAATAAAATGCTTATGATAAACCTTCTAGTTATGAACTTAGTTTGGTTAAAACGAGGAATGATAAGGTATTTGTGGTTACGCATTATGATAAGGGGCAAATTTATACGACAGGCATGGGGCCCTAAAACTGCTTAATCATGAGGTATACCATTTTCAAGGATACTCGAACAAATCCAAAATATTGACACTTAGACTAGATAGATATATAATAAAAATTGCATAAAAGTGAAAAATCACAGAAACATATATTTCAGACTTTTCATTTCTCTTATTTTTCATAAACATAACCTTTATAAATTATCGAACTTTCATATTTCTTTATACTCACCTATCAGCGTGTTTAAATGCACCATTGTTTAAAATTGGTCTCCAAGAACTTATACTACTGATCACTTTATCTTTTATTTCTTTGTCACAATTTTCTTTAAAGTTTGTGCAACCTCCATCTATCTTCATTTCCTTATTTTCAAAACCTGTTTATAAAGTACAGTAAAATAGTCTAGCTATAACTACCAAATAAGTGCTCATCTTTACAGGAAATCCGAATGATAGTCTCATTTAAATGTTTAATTTATTGGAAGCCTGTTTGCAATTGATTGTTTTAAAACATATTCAGCCTTTATTGTGATGTAAGTCATATTCAAACAATACTAGTATACTAATTCATAAAATGCTTATGTTGAAAACATGTTATATATTGTCTTTAAGAAAAAGTAAATTACAGAATTTTGACAATTAATGTTTCTTGTTAATCTTAATTATATTTTCATGTAACAGTATATGAATAATACATAGGTTGTGAGTAACAGTAAAAATAGCATACCGAGGAAAATACTGTCACCCGGGGCGTTATATTTTTACGAGGTGTGATTTTTTGCTATGTGTTATTTATTTCATTGCCCCTATTAGATACTTTATTGGGACACTGTTTCTAGAAGTCTTTAATTTTTGTACTGTGAAAAAGTACTGTTACCAGTGTAACAGTACAAAAATAGTAAAGGTTAGTAATATCTTATGTTTGATGAAACATGACAAAATGAACATACATTGTTTATTGTGATGGTAACATATAACTTTTTAAAACCTTTAATTAAAAAGCAATGAACATCAAATGAATGTATCTGTTTCAGCATGTGTATTAATACATATTGTGTACGTCAAAATTGTAGTAATGTAGTATTTACCTCGCGATAAAGTTAAAACAATGATTAGTTCTTCTATTCCAATATAATACTCAGTAATATAGTTTGGTTTATTTATACTGTCAATGTCTGGCTTGTAGTTTGCAGATGCGTTAATGGAAATTCTTGACCAGATGTTTATTTCATTTGTCCAAAATGTTGAATTCTGTAGTACCTTATCGACTATTTTCATTTCATTTGAGGAACCATGAAGCTTGAAATTCAATTTTTTTATCAAAGGACTTTTCTCAGTTGTTGCTGAAATAATAAAGTAATTACACATAATTATATAATCAAAATTGATATGTTTAAGTAGTTCCATTTTTTCATAAAAAGCAAGTGTAATTTGCAAATTAAAAAACATCAAAGAACACATGTTGTACTTCTGATTTCTAATAGACTGGTTTTTAATTCTCCTCCTGACTATATCGCTTTTGGCTGACGGTTTATTGTAAGACCATAGTTAAGTTTTGTCCATATCGTGCAGTCTACACTGTTTGTCGTTACCAAGGCAATCTGTCGGAAACCTTAGATTTTTTATGTCAGCATACGTATTTGCTAATAGTTTCAAAAGGCCTATTTTTACAAAACTACTACGCATATATGTTAACATATTAACTCTGTGCACTCTCTTTTCTACTTAAAATTTACTGATTAGAAGAAGTTATCACTGCTTGGAGTTTGCTTGTCTTTCGCGTTGGAATGCAATTAATGGAGGATCACATAATCCATGTTTGAAGCATGCAAGAGTACGTACATGATTTGGTAATCTGCGTTGCATAATTTTTTAGAAATGAATTCAATTTGGTTATTAAAGCTATACTTTATGCACACATGGTACCTTCAAATTGGCATATAAAAAATTCAAACTATTAAAATAAGCAATTATAACATGAATTATTTCAAGCAAAACAAAAGTTCCCTACGGGTCTGATCCCAAGCAACATCATCATGGGTCATGACCATTCAAATATGCCATTGTGGAAGACACGAATGCTTTCAAGATTTCAAATCTTTTGAGTTCTTAGTTTATCTGTTACATAATAATGCTTTAAAAAGGAAATTATGTTTATACAACAGATAATCAAGAGATCCATATTTTCTAAGATTTAATATGTGAAAGTCTAATGTTTCAACTATTCTTTACTTTAATGAAATTTGTTGGAAAAGTTCCAAGTTCATTAAAAGTGATCACAGGAAACTTCCAGGCGGAGGGCAACTCTGTATACATCCCTGTTGTTACCGGAATATAGCATTTTTAAAGCAAAGTTCTTTAACTAATGAGGAGATAACTCTTGAAATTAAGATGCTAAACTTATGAACATTGTCATACATGGTGTGAGTGATGACATAGAGCAGTTATCTTAAGTGTAAAGTAAATACCATTCATAGTTACAAAGAAGAAAATTTAAAGAATATATATACAACAATTTTCAAAAACATTCGGAGTTCAAAATGAAAATAACCATAATTGAAACCCAAGCACATGACTTTTAAATCTAATTATATATGATGTAGGTGTTGATAAGGAACAAATATTGGGAATTTGAAATAAATCCATGAAGATTTAAAGAAATATGAATAAATAAGTTAAAGTAGGAATAATTCTTGAAGTGTGGACGCTAGATTTATTATTGCCATATTATTATGATGTAGGAGTTTGAAGTTTGAAGTACCATATATCCTTTTAGAAATAAAGAAATTTGAGTAAAATGATAATTTCCTGAAAAAAATCTAAGTTCAAAGGGGGCATAATTCTGGAAATGGTCAAGCTACAGAATTCGATCTTCTCACATATGATTAAAGTGCTAATCAGGAGCATATGCTTCAAGATTGAAGTAGATACCTAAAGAATGAAAAATGTTTTAGACAACAAACAGCATTTTTCAAATTTCAGTTCAAGGATGATAATTCTAATAATATTGGTGCTAGAATTATGAACCTTGCCACATATGATGTCGGCAATAATAAGAAACATATATTTGTAGTTTGAAGTAGATACATTAAGAAGTAAAAAAGTAATACAAAAATATTTCAAAATATGTAATAGTTATAGTACATGAAACGAGTAAGTTACGGGGATATAACACTGGCTGGGGCGACATCAAGGGGTGTTTCTGCTAAAAAATGGCGAGGCCGTTAGGCCAAGACATTTTTTTTGCAGAAACATCCCGAGATAACGCCCAAGCTAGTGTAACACACGTAACTAACGAGTTTCTTTTTTGTAATAGGAACAAATAAATAAATCGTTAGCTACATTACAGTTATTTATGATAAGGCAGTTTTTTTCAAGTTGTTTTCGCTGACGCAAAAAAAAATACAAAAGACATCCAATTTTAGAGGCGGACTGTAAACTTTTACCAAGATTGATTAAGATTAAAGGGCTTTTTGCAGTGGAAATAATTCATTCAGCGGATGTACCTTTTGATTAAATGAGTATATTTTTTTTATTTTATTTTTAATTTTATTGATTCAATTTTTTTTTTGCTACTGGAAATGGTCGTTACCAGTGCCCCATTGGAGCCTCTAATTGATATATACAAGTTGCGAAAAATAAACTGTTATATATCAATATAGTTTTCAAATGCTCATTGAAGTGCACTGAGTATAATTGGTTAGTAAGATCAAAGGAAAAGTTCCAAACCATGCGATAACAGAAGATATAACGAAAGAATAACAGATACTATTTAATTCATTGGCGCTGCCGAATGTTACCGCAAAACATAAGCCAGGTGATAACCTATATTCACGGGGGAGGAAGTGTTACACGAAGGATGGAGTTCTTATGATAACTTGTTTGGAGTTCTTATGATAACTGTCACGGAGTTCCTGGAAAACGTTACGGATTTCTGTGGAAAACTTTTCTATATACTTGGAGAACTCGCGTAAAAAATGGTTATTTTTAACTTTAAATGGGGAGTTTGAGGTGCTAAATTAAACTTTGATAATTAAGCTTGCCCTACATATTGTATTTTGTTTCAGAAAAAATCTTTTAGTCCATATTTTGTCGCCTTTTTAAAAAAAATCTGGTAGTCTTGAGAAAAATTACCGAATTACTTGCTTATTCGTACATATTGACCTTTTCATTTGTGATCTTCTTCGTTGCTATACTTAATTACCTTATTATAATGGAGAGTTGCAAACATAAAGCCCGGGCTAATAAATTTATACCCGAGTTTTCAAATGTTACGGAGTTCTTGCGATAACTCAAAATATGTCCTGGAGTTCTTATGATAACTTTTGTTACTGCCAGTGTGTTTTTGTGCTTAATTACGACACGTTTAAGCGTATTTTATTAGTCAATAAGTGTTTAAATCATTACGAAGCATAGTACGCTTATCATTTGCACAAAAATTTGGTTATATAACGTTGGTTTTGATCGTGTTTTCAGTTTAAGAGATATTTTTCTTACCTCCGTTTCTTGTGTTTTTTTTGTGTTTGTTTTGGTCTTTTTGTGTGTGTGTGTTTTTATTTTATTTTATTGGAATGACTGTAAACATACTTGATGTAGAGCATTTACTTACAGGATAAAATACGCTTTGAATTTAATACTCAAGCATGATTTCGTCATATATACATTATTCCTGGCAGTTTTAGAGAACATTAAGTAACTATGCTGTCGGTATGCATGTAAATGGTTTCCAGCAAAATAGGACGTAGTATGCACTACCTTTATCTAAATTTAATGAGGTGGGTGTCGTCTTTATGTATTCAACGGGTATTTCAATTTCTAAAAGGTATCATTTTTTGTCATAGAAACGTATAAAGTTCTATGACAATGATATGACGATAGAAAGTAAGTCTTCAATAAGATATGTGAGTCACCGTAAGGTTCATGCCGTTTATCGACCTTGTTCCTTTCTCTATTAAATCCAATGTAGCATCACGTGACGTACAGCAATTTCCATATTTCGGAAAATTACTGCATACATTTTTTTTAATAAAGTTGGAGTCCTAGTGGAAATTTTGCAACAACTTTTGCTGTAATTGATTACAAAAATATATTGTCGAACTTCTTTCGCTCGAACCCGTAGGGCACGTGCAAATCTGTCGAAGAGATCGGTAGTAATCGGTTGATTTTTTATGCACAAAAAGATCATACATTTCGGGTGCATGGATGTGAAGGATATCCCGGTTATATACGATACATGGTATAAAATGATACAATTTACTTAGCCGCTTCTTGAGGGAAGCCCAACTACTTATCGTCGGCTTTAGAAAGGCTGTTGCTTAAAACATATAACTGAGAAAAAAAGTGTAAGTTTTAAGCAAATTTTCCTTGGCGGTTTAAGCCATGTTACTGCTGAATACAGGTGACCGCTGATTCAGGTTTTTCTGAAGATTTTTGTTGGTTTGTTTGTTTCATTTTACGCCTTTTCCCAACAGTATTTCAGTCATATGGGCGGGTAGTTTCCTAACCATCGTTCTTGGAAGTACTAGACTACCTTCCTCCGTGCTAAACTACCAAAGCATCTCCCGGGGATCGAACCCACGCCAGAGAGGTAACTGGATTAGGAGTCATCGACTCAAACCCCTCGACCACGGAGGCGGTCGTTCCTGAAGATAGCTTAGCACCTGTTTATCCTATGTAGACTGTACACCAAAGCAGTTCCATGTCTTCTCCAGATATATTGAATGATCGTGTTTTAATTTTGCCACATGGCCTCAATGTTGCATTTGCGGAAACTTATGACATAAAACTTTTGTTGACGAACAGTATACACAGAAACATTTAGTGCGTTCGTTGGGTTTTATAATGTCAATATGATTTCGCACAAATTTAATTAGGAACTAAAACACGATCAAAACCTACGTTATATAACCAAATTTTTGTGCAAATGATAAGCGTACTATGCTTCATAATGATTTACACACTTATTGACTAATAAAATACGCTTAAACGTGCCGTTAATAAGCACAAGAAACACACTGGCAGTAACAAAAGTTATCATAAGAACTCCAGGACATATTTTGAGTTATCACAAGAACTCCGTAACATTTGAAAAATCGGGTATACATTTATTAGCCCGGGCTTTATGTTTGCAACTCTCCACTATAATTAGGTGATTATGTATAGCAACGAGGAAGATCACAAATGAAAAGGTCAATATGTACGAATTAGCAAGTAATTTGGAAATTTTTCTCAAAACTACCAGGGTTTTTTAAAAAAGGCGACGAAATATGGACTAAAAGATTTTGTCTGAAACATAATACAATATGTAGGGCAAGCTTAATTATCAAAGTTTATTTTAGCACCTCAAACTCCCCATTTAAAGTTAAAAATAACCATTTTTTACGCGATTTCTCCAAGTATATAGAAAAGTTTTCCACAGAAATCCGTAACGTTTTCCAGGAACTCCGTGACAGTTATCATAAGAACTCCAAACAAGTTATCATAAGAAATCCATCCTTCGTGTAACACTTCCTCCCCCGTGATATTGTCACATCAGCGTTTGAAATCACTTTGATGTGCTTTTTTGCATACTTATGCTACCTTATTACTAAGATTGTTTGGTTAAGATTGTGCGTGTAACCAGGTATCTGAATGACTTCTGAAGGGAATGGGTTAAGATTCACGCTTGAATTTTATATCTGATATCTAAATCATTAAAACTTTTCCCCGCAGGAAACCATTTAAACTTATATTAATATTTGCATGACAGTATTTTAGCATCATTTCACTTTCCACATAAAAAATTGATGATTTAAATAGATAGTGTGTTGTCTTCATATTATTGTCATCTTATTTAACACTTGGGGCGTCCGTGGCCGATTGGTTAAGGTCGTTGACTTCAAACCACTTGCCCCTCACCGCTGTGAGTTCGAGTCCCGGCGGGGACTTTGGATTCTTTCATGTGAGGAAGCTATCCAGCTAGCTTACGGAACGTCGGTGGTTCTACTCAGGTGCCCGTTCGTGCCTGAAATAATGCACGGAAGGGCACCTGAGGTCTTCCTCCACCAGTAAAGCTGGAACGTCGCAATATGACCTATACTGTGTCGATGTGAGGTAAAACCCAAAACAAACAAACAAAAATTTAACACTTGATATAAAACTGTTGTTTGTGTCACTCCTGTTATTAGGTAAAACGCAAATATAAATAAATTAAGAAATAATCCTATATATAAAATATAAATATTAATATTTCATAAAAAAAACTGACCGATACTCAAAAGCTTAAAAATACTCAAAAGTTAAAGTCTCCTAAGGAAACCATAGAATCCACAACACATTCTACAGAATTTGCAACTCCTTTATCTTAAATTTAACAAAAATAGCTGTTTTAGTTTAATTAGAGCTTTGCTTTAAATAATTATGTACAGTCTAACGGGATATTTTTATGAAATTATAAAGTCGGTAATTTTAATGATCGAATTCAAGCTTAAGTCACAATATTTTCCAACATTTTTTTTTCTTAAAGCAGTGCAAACTGTTTTATAACTGTTTATAATTATCAGACTAAAAACATGTGAAAAACCATATAAAGCAATGTTTAATTAAAGACATAGGTACGTTGGTGAAACAAATGTACAGACAGCTAGGTCATCTATTCTCTGTACTTTAATAAAATATTGACATTGGAAGCCAATTTGTCAACGATGATATATACTTTTTTTTATCATAATTCGATAAATAGTAATTATCAAATTACTTGTAGGTAGAAATAATAAGGAAAAAAATATTATTTAAAAAAAACAGTCATACAAACCGGTAGAGCAATCACTGTTTATGGACGTAAAGCCCTTCGCACACTGACAGTCTTTTCCCAGAATCATATTGCCAATGCACGTTCCTGGAAAACACCGGGCTCCGTCCTTCCAGGAACATGCCCCTATACAAAAAGAATTTACATTGAAATATAATTCACAAATGTATGCTAACGGTATAAAATAATTATGTTTTTTTATATGATAACAATTACATGTATGATTATACTATATAGTTTTTATGGGGCGTCCGTGGCCGAGTGGTTAAGGTCGTTGACTTCAAACCACTTGCCCCTCACCGCTGTGGGTTCGAATCCCGACAGGGACTTTGGATTCTTTCATGTGAGGAAGCTATCCAGCTAGCTTACGGAACGTCGGTGGTTCTACTCAGTTGCCCGTTCTGCCTGAAATAATGCACGGAAGGGCACCTGAGGTCTTCATCCACCAGTTAAGCTGGAACGTTGCGATATGACCTATAATGTGTCGATGTGACGTAAAACCTAAAAAAATAAATATAGTTTTTATAATAAAAGGTGTTTTCACCCGTCGCTGCACATTCCAAATTGTCTTCAGTAGTATTTTCATTTAATAAATAATTTACGACAATAAAATAAGTTATGCATTGTGATACTGATTGCAATAATGCAATGCAGAATGTTTACTCCTAATGCTATATCAATTATTGTTTGATGTAAAAAAGAGAAAATAGGAATCCCTTAATAAAATAAAAAAAACAGCAAAATTGCAGGCTCGGTTTGATTGAGCCTGTTCATGGACGGTACTGTCATGTGCAAACTACCCGTTTACGCCCTTTAGCACCGGCTTAAGCAGAATGAAACATTTAAACATGAAATGGCAAAATTTTGAATCCAGCAACAACCACAGATGTGTTCATACGGCGGCTATCAAGGAACCTTCAATGTGACACTTCCGTGCCATTCAATGAAAACCGGCGTATGGTCCCTAAGTAATAGAAAGCGTGTTCCCTACGAGAAAACAATGGGCGGAACTAAACAAAATGGAATTTTGAAAGGGGGTCAGAGGGTATGAAGCCTGCATATCACAGATAAGACGTCAAAAGACAAAATTAAAAAGCAGATAACATATACTAAGGGTGACTGAACATTATCCAAGTAGAAATATTGGAATCACCAAAATCGAAAAAGCCAAATAGTTGAAGCTAAAAAATACCACAAACACAACAATAATGTCGTGTTGAACGATCTTTAAGGATCGGAAATATACATTATTCTGATAGAATGCACGGTCGACATTTTTACAGCCTTCACACGGCAGATATGTAAGTCGCATATTTTGATTTATAAGGGCCATACATTTTTAATGTATACAAAAAGTTAACTCTATATTAATATTGGACTTGCTTTTTTATTTAAGTATTATCACGTCAGTTTGAGTTTGTGAAATACGCATTTTACGTTTTAAAAGGAAATGTTAAAGCAACTGAAATCAATGAGTACTCTCACCCACGCAACACAAGATGTATTGAATCCTTTAATGTTTATTATCGGTGGTGCATGTGGGGTCACGTGCTACAGAACCAGCAATTGTATTAAAATAATAAATAAAGAATAAATGTACATATACCCTTACTTTGTACTAGTATGATAATTAAACCACTTTATCCCATTTTATAGAACAGGGAAGTGTCGAGCTGATTAAATTGATTACAACTTACTTTGACATAATTTCTTATTTGGCTCCCCTGTATAAACGTTATAACCTGGTTTATCCCTGATATATTCCTCTTCACAATTCTCACACAAATAATTACTCCACGATGAGCACACAGAACGATTACATTTTGATGGTCGGTAACACGCTGAAATTTATTAGATATAACATGATAAAGTTTGAGATATTTGCAGATTTTCACTTTAATTTGACCATGCACTAAAAACTAAGCTCTCATTATCAAATGAGCAATTTGTTAGTTAGTTAGTTAGTTAGTTAGTTAGTTAGTTAGTTAGTTAGTTAGTTAGTTGGTAAGATAGTTAATTTTCTCGCAACTTTTGGTCAATTCTCAGCGGCTGATTCACCTAACAAGCTTTCCTTGATAAAAAAAACCAGCAGTTACCAATTTCTACGCAATTGACAGACTACTAATCCCACATGTTTTACCTTATAAGTCAACGATGAGAGACAAATGTTTATTAGACTCAACATCGAAAATCAGTTGTAAGTTTATTACTCTTCGCCCGAAGATCAAACCAGCGACCACTGCATGACTTATTTGATGCTCTCCACACACATGCATATAAGTATAATCAAACGGACTACCTTTGGCAATATCCACCGTTGGAGCTAACAGGGTAATATCCTTTGTTGCAGTTTCTGCATTTGAATGGTGCATAGCATTCCCCGCCACTGTTTCTGACCACATTACCACTTTTGTATTTAACATAGCCCTCGTTGTTGACATTGCATGTGTGTGCACCGTATCCATTTTTGCATTTTGCTAAGAAAGATATGAAATTCTCATTTTTCTTACTGAGTTTGCAAATTTATATAAGGTTTTCATCTTTTCATTTTCTTTTGTAAAAGCAAAATTTGAATGAAAGAGTTTCTTTATTCTGTTCAATTTCTTAAAACAAATAAACTTATCATGATTTACTGATATTCGTTGGACAATAATTTACAAAAATGTTTGACACAAATTAATATGAAAAAGTTGTAAAATATAAAGTATGATACATTTGCATCGATGAAGAAATATATTTTATTTTATAACTTATGGAAAACATTTTATATACAAAATTACGATTTGAGCATGCGTTTCCGTTGTAATTATGACAGCAAACTTTTTGATGGTAATAACTGAAAATGTAAAAAACAATCTCATTGACAATACAACTTTAATCATAGTTTAAAATGTTTTATCCAAGTTTATCGTCATTACAACAGTACTGTTCTCAATTGGAAAGTGCATAAATATATATATGTTTTTGAATTTATAAGGTTTTTTAAGGTTAGTTTTTTATTTGAATTATTTTTATTATCTCTAATGAAATAGTATGATAACAATTGAAAAATATAGACACTGAATAAAAGAAAAGACAATATTTTGTCCTTTGCGTTCAGGAACAAAAATTTATTCTAACAGTATCTAATAATACACAAATTACTTTGTTTTACAGCCATGTCCCCACCACCACCCGCTACAGGTTCTTCGAGATCCTTGGATGTATTTGTAACAAGATCCCGCTTCTGAACTGAAATATTAACAAATAATTATCAGACAAACAAGATTTCATGGATAATTTAAAAGTAAATATAAATTTCTGTGCAAATGACCGACTTCTTATCTACATGATTTCTGATTCAGTAGTAAAAGACAAACAACATTTACAAGACTCAATGTTCGAGATCATTTGTCACGGAGAAGTTTGGTTGCACCAGAGGCCTAACTAAAATTTAGTGGAAAAGACAAACAAGAATGATACGACCACGAACGGATATACTGGAATCAGACGTCTCGAAGGTCACGTGACTCTCCACGAAGCGGCCGCCAAGAAACCGTCTGGCGTGCTGTTTAAATATTTTCACAAGTGAAATGTTGATGCTGCACATCAAAGACGCCGCCAAATGATGTGAACAGTCACAGTTAATGTACAAAATCAGCATTGACAATTGTTCTCTTTTACAGTTGAATATCCGAAGTCATCAGAGCAATCCATATTTACTTTAATGCATATCTACTAGCCATCGCGTACATATGGCGTCTAATCATTTCATAAACGGTGCTATGATTTACGCAGCAATTATTAAAGTATTTAAATGTCTAGTTCTGTATGCAACATATAAAAAACTTTTCAAACATCGTCAAAGGTATATGTTTGTATTAAATTCCCAAAACCACTTCCGTGTTGTATTATGTTAAAATTTAGATAATACTTCTCGTTCTCCATTCTTTTTTGTCATTTTAAAGAGTATTGACCTCATACTTTTGTTTATTTTACCTAGACATAATTGTATTCGTTTATATGTGATATTAGTTAGTTTTCTTTTATGACCGTTATTTTCCTGTTCAAGTGTTTCTTTTATAACCCCTCACTTTTGAAAATGTTATTTTTACTGTAAGTGCAAGTGTACCACATGACTAAGAAATTTGTACGGTTACATAGGTAACAGTATAAATCTAGTCACGTGTTTTATTTTTTTTAAATTAAATGACCACATTCTTTTTCTATATCTCGATTCAGCCTCTAATTTATTCAAGTTCATCTCGAAGGGGGTTCACCATAATGTCTATGACGCCCAGAAAATACAGTTGTGTGTACTCTTAAATGCTTTTCGAGTCTAAAATATCTTTTGGTTGAACAGGGAAGTCACTGCATGGGAATAATTATGTGCCAAAATATAATGAGCAGACGATTAAAGCATGCAGTGAAAAATGACAGGTGTGTTAGACATTTGTAGAATAACATGGTCAACGAACATTGTCAAGAACCATTGCATTAAAGTTGATGAAGAATACTCTAGATATGATCAGATTTTACAGATCATAACCGTATAAATGGGTACGTATGTTTTAATTATTTCAATTCGTTTATAGATATTAGATCAGATTGCATAAATACATGTACAAGAGAAAAAACATGATATAAATAAAACATATAAAAGTCACAATAGTGAATGGCATGCAATATCTCAGAGAACAACTTAAATCATGACATTACATAATTATGTTGAACTTTATAATTATGTTAAAGTTAGCTTTATCTATAACATAAGAAAAATGCGTATAAAAAACAATACAGAAAAGAATAATAAAGAATTATGTGTAGATCTAAATTTTCGAAAAATCAGTGTCACAGGTAGTTTAATCTAGATATATAATTGAAAGAAAAATATTTGTATGGATGCTCAGATCGAAATCAGACCACAAAGAAAGAGGTATTTGTTGGTCTTCCATAGTTTACTTGTGTCATGTGTAAGATTGATGAGGGTCACCCACTCCCTGTATGTCTAGCCTGGTGAAAGTGTACGCTTGTGTTTACATTTAATGGGTAGAAGATGCACGAGTTTTGTGTTACAATAATTACTTAATTTTGGATTTACATTGTCCAGCATTAATAAGCTTTAGAGGGTGACAGAATGCCATATACAGACCTGAGAGATAGGTGAATTTCCTCTAAATGTATACTTATCATTTTGAAAAAAAACAACAACAACCAAAACAATAATTAAGAAAAAAAAAAGAAAGGAAAAGGGGGCGTGACTTTTCTATAGTAATTACGCCATTTTTCTGACATGAGGAATGTTTTATTTTATATATTAAAGATGGTGGAACGAACAACAATATACATGTGAAATTACAAAATTAACAGCGAAACATTTATATTATAATTGAAAATTTGTGTTTCAGTTTTACGATTTGGTCACAATCATATTTTTCTACACAAAATTATATGGCTCTTATGTTTTAGTACTGATTAAAATTACTCATATATGTAGAAAATAAACATGAATCAAGCAAACAAACATAAATGAATAAAACACAACCACTGGAATACCTCAAGTGTACTTACTGTCCAACAGAGCATAAAAAATGAATGACTAGTTCAAGTGTTTTTCTAATACAATTGGCTGTAAACTTTATTTAATTATATAAGTAAACAAATTAACTATGGCAGCTGTTGTCGGTGTTGTGTTTGTCAAACAACATGCACTATATACATACATGTATCTGCTAAAACTGCTCAAATGACATGCTAATGACCACTTAAAAGGTATTAATACTTTTAGTTATACAAATACATTTACATTTACATATTCATACAAATAAACATAATAAGTTTTAACTGTAACATTACTTGTATACATTGACAAACATACACAATATTAAATTTTGTTATTTATATGATTTTCCATGAAACTTATAACTCTTAATCGAAAAAAATATTAAGAGCTATTTAATGGCAGTGGTTGAATTCATGGCAGATTGTTTTTTTTATCTATATATGTATATACTTCTAGTATCAGTCTTCCTTAGTAAAGTTATTGCTAGTTTTGAATTTCTGCTAGCATCACTTAGTTTGTCTTATAGATTGGCATACTTTTATTAATTCAAGTAATATCATGTTATTACTGTTAAAAAGTTGAGTTAACTTGAGGATATTTGGATGACGGTAATAAAATGTTTTTATATGTTTTTGTAATTACAGTCAAGCACATAGTGAAAATCATCTCCAGTTTGATTTTCATTACATAACGTGCATTTTCAGGTACTATTCCATCTCCCTATCTATTGCTAGTTTATGGTTTCTTGTTCTAAAGGAAATATATATTCTACTTAATCTATTTGTTAAAATGTGGAGGTATTCACTCATGATGAAGTTCTGTTTAAATATTCTGTCGTTAATGCTGCTAGTTGATTTATTAGATATTTCATTCCAAGACTGTATATATTGATCATTAATTCTCTGTTTGAATGACAAAGCAAACCATTTATCATTTATATTTTTTTGATAAGTCCAAATATTACTGTACCCATTTGTACAAATAATATCTTTTTCAAAATTTATCCATTTTGAATTAAGAGACCCTTGTTCTTGAAGACTTAAGCTGATGAAATACATTTGATTTGACAACTTATTACTATTTATATATTTTAACAGGGTTTTATTCCTAATTTACCATTTAGCATATATAAGGGTGTTGATTTTTTAAATTGAAAATAGGTTTATAACATTTTAGTTGTACCTTCTCCACAATGTCATTATTTCCTTCTCCCCAAATTCAAATTTCACATCCATATAATAGAATTGCCTTAATCATTTAATTGAAAAGATCAATTTGTAGGTTATATTGTAAATCCAGGTTTCTTATATTTTCAGAAGGGAGAACATAGCCTTATTAGCTTGCTCTGCAATGTATTTTTTAGCCTTTTAAAACCTTTTTATATACTCCGAAATATTCCTTTGTCCGTGGCCAAGTGGTTAAGGTCGTTGATTTTACACCACTTGCCCCTCACCGCTGTGGGTTCGAATACCGACAGGGACTTTGGATTCTTTCATGTGAGAAAAGCTATCCAGCTACCTTACGGAACGTCGGTGGTTCTACTCAGGTGCCCGTTCGTGCCTGAAATAATGCACGGAAGGCCACCTGGGGTCTTCCTCCACCAGTAAAGCTGGAACGTCGCGATATGACCTATACTGTGTCGATGTGAGGTAAAACCCAAAACAAAACAAAAAAAATCCTTTGTAATTTCTAGATCAATTCCGCTGTATTTAATGTTATTTATAACTATTGCTTTTGAACCAAAAAATTAAAACTTTAGTTTTTGGGACAGTTACTGTTAATTTCCATGTGTCACAGTTTTTTTAAATGTTGAAGGTTTTTGGAGATCATCACTATCATTACTCATTAGCATAGTATTAGCATATAGAATGATAAAATATGCAGATGTTCCTTCATCTGTTCTTATACAAGACTTTATATCACTATACCTTTTTTAGTAAAATGAGTCATTTCCATTGATATTACTTTTAAACATTTTCAACCATAACCAATTTCTCCAGATTGTATTAAATGCCTGTTTGAAATCGATAAATGCACAATATCATTTTTTGACACTTAGTAAATCTATCAGACTTTGGATCACAAAAGATTGTCAATGGCTGAGTGATTTTCTCTCAACCCTGCTTGGCAGTTTGTTATTAGATTTGATGCCTTTGAAAAAGATTGATGTATTTCATTGATTACTCCCTAGACATCTTAAAAGAGTTATTGGCCAGTAGTTTCTGGAAATTTTGCATCACCTTTATTTTTGTATATTGAAAAAATAGTTTCTTCAGTCCAGCTGTTTGGGTATTATACCGTATGGGTATACATTGTGAGCGAATGTGGCAATGTTGATTTTTATATGTTCATTTAATTTATTATCTGAGCCAGGACTTTTATTTTTTCTTAATGTTCTAACTACTTTTATTATGTCTTGATATGATATAGGTCTATTTAACTCTTCGTTTAATTCATTTAAATTTTCATCATTTTCTTCCCCAGGGGTTTCATCATTGTCTCCATTATTTTCATCCTTGAATACTTTAGACAGGTCATCTAGTTTTATTTTACCTGTTATTTTAGACTGTTTTTGTCAACAAAGTTTTTTTAACCTTATTGGTATTATGGCTTATTTTTCTTTTACCAAATGTAATCAGACAACTTCCTGAAAAGTGTTACCTATCTGATCTACAATTTTGTCCAAATCCTGCTGTGATGTTATATTGATTTTTTTCAATAGTATTAATATCATCTAGTATTTTGTCAAAATTGGTCATATTTATGTTTTGGGGGAACTTTTTTTGAAAATAATAATTATCTGGTTTCAACTCTTAAACAACAGGGCAGTAAACATCTGAAATAAAAAGAGAAAACTGTTCAACCTTCAATTTTGAAATTTCTGATTTTTCTTTCAACACAAGGGTCAGGATGGGCATATTTTGACCTAATTATGACTGGCAGATATCATCATTTGCTTAAAGAGTAAAAGAAAAATAACTTCTCAATTACACTTACAACTTGCAAACGCCTCGGGTAAGAGTACATTCCTCGGGATGATAATTTTACTGTAACCCACAAACCATATGTTATTTATATAATAACCAGTTGCATATTACATGGTATAATAAAAACTGAAACTATTATACCGCATCGTATGGAAAATATAACGTCGCTATATCTATACGCATGTGATTATCACTTTAAAGTACCCAGACACTTTTTTTTTCAGACAGTCAATTTAGATTGGCCATGTGTCTAAAGGGTTGAAAATGCTCAATTCAATTCAATTCAAAAATTTTATTTACGTCTCATCACATGTACATTATATATATCACAATAAAAAAGAATAAAACTGGTAAAAGTACATATGCCATTCAGTATAGAATTATAAGAGACGTGTAAGCAAAGCTTACATCTATAGGTAAATATAATAAAAGATCATATTTACATACTTATATGATTATATACTATACATACTTATAATAAATGAATTGGGAATGTTGTGGATCTATCATTTTAAGTTTTCATATTCCTACTAATGTGTCTAAAAGTCTATATATAAAACAATTCACTAGTCTGATGTATAACAATTCTAATGAAATTTAAGAGAATTAAAATACTAAAATGTATAATAATAAAATAAATTCAATCTGTAAGATCCACAACACTCTATCTTAAATACCCACAACTACTAATAATACAATTCAAATGTTAAAATAAACACTGTACTATTAAAAAGACATTTATATTATTTACAGTACAGTAAAAATTTTCTTTCCTTTAAAATGTTAAAACAGGCTTTGGCTGTATATTTAACTATGTTTACATCAGTGAATAATATACAAAATTTCTCCTTATCAGATAAATTATCAAACCCATTAAAAACTCTTCTACTCTGTGTGTATAGTTCCTCTCTTATGGAGGTGTACAATGGACATTTCAGTAAAACATGCTGTAATATAATTATAATTATATCTTTTTTTCGGAGGGGGGGGGGGGAATTAGGAGTTTATAATTGTAGCGAATGTGTGATATAATAGATAAAATTGTTTAATTGTTTTTCGCGGGTGGCTTAAGATTGTGATTATTCGGGCTACATAATGATATAGTTGTAACAAAGAATGTTAATTGATGGCAATACATCTGTTAATTATGATACACAATTGTTAAATAAAGATAATGCGGCTAAGACCACGTGCAAATGTCGTTTATAAGTACCAGTAATTGTGTCAGATCATAGGTTAAAATTATGTACAGCGTATAATAACGATTGTTACTTGTTTGTATGTACCTAATTACCTTATAATCTAGGCTAATTTCAAAACAAAAATCTCTAAAAATGATAAATTTCGATGAAAATTGTTTAACAAAATGTTAAACATCCTAAAAATGATGCTGACAAAGAAAATACATATGGAGGAAAAACTCATAATGCTAATAAAAATAATTTCATTTCTATAAAAAACAGAATTTTGGAGACTGGTACATGTAAGGAAAACTCAATAATTCAAATAGATCATCTTCCTACTGCATTTTCAAGCATGTTATCAAGACTTTATTACGTATTATAAATACGAATAAATTCAGAATTGTTTTAACAACGTTTTGACTATTACCACATAATCTTGCCATTGAAATAGGTAGATATCAGCAAACGGCTCGGGAAGAAAAAAAAAGTTCAAATAATGAGGTCATTATCTCCTTATATGTTCAAATCATTATAACCTAAGGAAACAATATTTAAAACAACTTTTCTGTAGGTGTCCTACTATTAACAAATCGAATAAATGAGAAAACGCAGAAAACCTAAAGAACTTATCAACTTATTAGAATATATATCAAAAAACCCTAAAAAATTATTTAGATACCAATAAACTGAAAATATGTAACTTAAAAAAAATTATGAATTAAGTGCTTTTGACGAGAATTGAAATATATGCATAATTTTATTAATCATTAACTTTGATATCCTCATAAACTTGAATATCTTTTGTTGTTGTTGTTCTTTTTAAATAGAAATTACTGCGTTGTATTAACATAAAACCTTACTAGTTATTCTTGACAATTAAATATTCTTACCCCAACTGCAAATAGCTCAGAATGATGAACAATGGTAGCATTTTGCCTGTCATTTCAAATTGTCGTCTTTAACACTTTAATCCTTTATTTAAGCATTTAAAGTTAGTATTTATGCAAAATAGATGCACTTATACCTTATACACCTGTTGCTTTACTTATATTTATGAGATACAATTTGTCCTTTCCGAAGCGTTGATAATTATTGATTTTGGGTTAAAATTAGCCAATGAAATGTCAGTATTAGATAACTTCCTGAAGTAACTTTTACCTCAAGACATATTGACTAAAACATTTAGAAGAAAATGACGTCGTTTAGGTAAGTCAAAACTTTTATATTTTGATATTGGCATTCAAAAAATCATTCTTTTTTTTTTTTCTTTTAAAATAATATACAACAAAAATCTATTAAATTAACAATAAAAAACCAAACTCTCTTGTAATTGTATAACAATAAATAGTTTATTTTAAGAAATTTATTTTGTCTTTGGTGGTCAAATATTTTCCTTTTTCTAGCACAAATAGTTTTTGAAAAGAAGTTATTTAGCAAAAAATATTTCATAGATCATTACTAACATGAACTTATCATTCTTGCTTTTCTTAAAAAGGCGTAATGCTTAACCATGGTGAAAATATCTTTAAAAATTAAAAATCTGTTTCATACCCTTTGGTCATATATCTTGAGAGAGATAAAAATGTTATTGTTACTTATTGCAATTGACATTTTCTACAAAGAAATAATGATCAAATATCATTCTTTGATATATTTTTTTATAAAGGATACAAACGATACAGATTACTCAACAAAGTTTTATACCATTTAATTATTTAAGTTTTTATCATCAGTTTTTCATTATATTATATTGTAGATCACAAAAAGCATGACATTGTTAAACGAAAATCCCTGCCATCTCTGGCTGTGCTTCATTGTCCTTACAGTCAGTCCTTTAATTGTGACGTCATTCGTGAACTATGAGCCTGGTTATGAATATATATACAAAATTGACTCGGCTATAGAACTTTCAAGAGTACAGTCATTTGTTTTAAAAGGAAAGGTAATTATATAAATAACGGCACAAAATAAAATGAGAGGTTTACGAGCTCCACTAAGAAAACAAGTTTAAAGATACGGCTGAGAAAGACACATCAATTAAATACATAGAGTACAAACGTTATTAATAGGCTTAATAAAACAATGATAAATGATACAAATTATTTTTGGTATTATATATGAATATTACTGAATAGCATGTTTCGTGTAACGAACGACATATGGACCATTTTATTTATATAAAGCGACTTTTCATAAATTTTGTATGGGATTTAGCGATAGACATTCCGTTGAATCACCATTTTTGCATTTGGTACTGTTATTACAATTTAAAATAGAAAACAAGTATTTAAAGGCGTGCTCCTTAAAAGAATAAACTGGCATTGGATAGTATAGATTTTAAACAGATACGTTTTCTTTTATAATAAATTTAAAGGTGAAACAAAATGTTCAGTGGAATATATACAGCAAATAAACACAATAATTTTACAGATCTATCTAAGTTTGCTAGCATTTCTCACCTAATCATCTTGTAATAGCATTCTTATTGATATTTTCCTGTTATTACTGTCTAGATCGGATTCACAAATATAGCAGAAAATGAGGGATATCAAGAGTTGTTATTGTCTGTGTATTTGCTGAAGTTTAGTCCAGAAGGTCAAACAGGTATTTTAATGCTTGTTTCAATAAGAATAATTGAACGATTTGTTTCTTTTCTTAAAAAACACATGATTGTGATTTTAAGTTAATTACAATTTACCCATTATTCAGAAAACTTCTTTCAATTAAGAGTAGTTTAAATGATATGTGTAAGTATAACATGCATTTGATTTTTGTAAAACACATGCTTTTTATTTCATTTTCAGAAGGTGACAGCCACCACAAGGATTTCTCGAAATGGTAATATTTTCGTGCTTGTACACAAATTAACTAAATAAAATTTCCAATATTCATATAAGGCAAAAAAGATTTATACAATTCTAAGTTTTAATAGTGTTTCATGTAATATTTCAGCTAAGGTATTATGCATAAATGTCTGATTAATGGGTATATATGCACGCTTTGTCTCTTCTAGAGCTAGAATTATCTGTGAGCTTGCTTTATTCTCGTAAAACAAAACGCCAAATGTATGAATGTATGATATATATATTTATATAAAGTTTGTTTTTTTGCATTATAATTTTCGTTTTATTTTCCTTACCGAGGTTTTCATTTGAAATAAACCGCAATGGGGAAATTCGGACAGTTTATCATCCGCCGGATGAAGACAGTGAGGTTCTGATGATGAAAAAAGGATTTGCTAGCATGATTTCTGCCAAACTACACCATCGTCACGAGGTAAAATCATTCTATAAATATATACATTTGGAAACCTAGATTGTACTTCTATGACAGGGCATGAAAATAAAACCTAAATATGTAATATCTGCTATCCATAGTGTGAATACTACAATGAATGCTGTTTGTGTGTCATGTGGGTTTCAAAAACATCACTTGCAGAGGAAATTTACATTATCTCACTTGCTAAGACTCATCATTCAAATGGAGTCTGAATTATTATTATTTTGCTTTGTTTTCAATGTGTTTAGTCTATTTTGCCAAAAACTTTGTTTATTTAAAAAAGAGCAGTCATGATATAAAATATCCTTAAATAAATGTCACTTGCAGGTTGAGCATCATCTTAACAAGGATGGCCATTGGGTATACGCAACTAACGAATTAGGCAGGGAAGGTGAATCCAAAATTTATCATACAAATACTTACGCTGCTTAAGTAAAATATATAACGTTAGATCAATTCATACTTTTTATTGAAAAAAAATCTATTTACATTAATTATTGTATGCATAACACAACCCATTATGAAAATTTGCTACATGTAGGTCCTATAATGTCTGAAATTAAATGTTTTGCCTGTTTCTGACTAAGGAAACTCTAATTTTACAAAAATATGTCTATTTCTCAAAGTTCATCAACCTCCAATGTTTCGAGTGGTTACCCTTGGGAACGTTGCAGTTCGATAGACAAACTTTGCGAATTGTTTTAATAATTGTTTCCAAAATAGTATTTATACATTCAGCGACTTGCTTATATCTTAAACAATGTGTTATTATTCAGGCAAACATAATGCTTCTTACACAGTGAAAGCAACACCAACAGGAATTATGTACATAAAAACCAGAAATTCCACAATAAAAGATGCATTAAATGGAAATGGGACGCATGTTAAGGTATGATAATTTTACCCTTTGATCACTTAAATTTATTACTGAAGGATGAATTATCTTTATATTTATTCGACGACTTCAATCTTTGTAGTCATTTATCATTTCTACGTACAACGTATAAGCGGGTGATTTGAGCCATTCATTTTGGTTGTTTTTTTTATATTATCAGGTGACATTTTGTATGTTTTTCGTACAGATCTACAATTGGATACTCTTGCAGCTTTTCATAGACTACATTGGTTTGCTTTTAACAATAAAATTGAAAATTAAAAAAAAAAAAAAAAAAAAAAAAAAAAAAACCCAGTAAATGATGGAATGAATGTTTCGAATAAATAAGCGCTTGATAAAAACAAATATCATATTTGTAACATTTTGTGAAAATATTTTATTCATTCTTGTTTTTTTCATTTATCAGTGGCTTTGGACTGATGTACATTTGTTTTACAGTTGTAAAATACTTTTTGGCATGCTTTCAGGAGTTACATTACAATGAAGATTTGCGTACCATCCATAGTGTAATGATAAAAGAAGAATTTCATTTAGACTTCTCTGCAAAGCCGGGGTAAGCATTTATTTTTCTGATTGGGGTAGAGGGGGTCACTACTTTACTCTCACCATTGACGAAAACATATTTATAGCTATTCATTACATATTTTTGTCTTTGTTCCAAGATTACGAATGTTCAATACAAAAGAAGTGAAGATCATTAAATAATTATGGATAGAAAGAACATCTTTAAAAAAGAACACGAATACGTTATTATGATAATTACTTTAAACTTTTTATCGTTAACGTATAAAAAAAAAAGTTTTATGACGTTTGTTATAGTTTCCTTATTTCGCTGGCTTTTCAATCCACCGCATTTCAAATATATAGTAGTTTAAGGCAAAAAGTGTGTTTAATTCATACGGTACAGTAAAGTACGTTAAGAACTGAACACAAAACCCAACAAAATCATATTGCATTTATGATGCCAGTTTGATTTTTCTTGATACAAAAGTTAATTAAATGTGTGTGAATGTATTCAATTTAATGAATATATACAGAGTACGCAGAACGCCTTAAGTACGAAACTTACACTAATTTAATATTCTGTTATCACATATCTAAACTAAATCTTATACCAAGAAATTTGCCCAATAGAGTGCTCCTCTTTTCTAGAGTTTTGATTAAGGGCATAATAAATTCATAGTCATCACTATCGATATTTACCACTTTCTTGAACTTGAAGCACAGTTACATCCGTATCAGTAAACCCGAATAACAGCGTAGGTTAAACAGCTTATTAGCATAATATATTCATGGACTTGCAATAAATACAGGAGTTGGGAAAGCAAAACGGGTAATATTATTGTGTGATTATTAATGTAAATTATTTTAAAGCAAACCGTTTTTGAAGGACACTCTACTATTCTTTTTACTTTATTATAATTATTTTAATAATGTTGCAATTATTAAACACTGTTTTGTAATATTTTTAAAGACTTATATATATTTCCTTTAGGTTTAACCCTTTATACGGCATGAGGCCGGTTAAAGCTGTTTCGGGGTTTTCTGAAATCGGTACGTATCTGTTATGCAAAATATTTGTTAAATATATTTGTCTGTTTAACAAAAGCGCCAGTCAAACATTGTCCGCTTTAAAAGTCGCTTACTCACCAAATCGTATTGTCCGTTTCAATCTACATATTGCGCATTTGTTACAATGCCAACCAAGGTCTTTCAAATAGATTTTTTTTTGAAAAACCCTGTGATGGACAGGCTTGCGGAAGTGACTGACTTTATCAATCAAACGTGATCCTATTATTTAAAATGGAACACGATGTCACGCGATGTCTTTGTTGACTTGTTAGTAATTATACACGTAATTTCAAACTGTTTGTGCCGGCATGACACTTTCAATTTTTAGGCGAATTAGCCTGGGTTTTTTTGGGGACAAAATTACCTGTGATTAACTGTTTAGTTATAATTACAAGTTGAAATTTTTGTGTTAATTGTTCGGTGTTTTGACGATACCATTTTAATTGTGTTCGCAACTGAATAATGATCCTAATATGTAATACAAAGGTCATTAAGATAATTGAAGCAATCTTTAACCTTTTGGATCATCACGGAAAGAAAAACACTGAATATTCATTCTAAATAGGATTCAAACATTACTGCAAATATGAAAAGAAAACAATCGTAATATTTCTCGTACCATAAAAAAATAAAAAAACTTTATTTATGTATTTATATCGAGATTTATTGAATATATTAACCTTAAATGTAGAAATACGTTTAGCAAATGTTGGAGGAAAATGTACTTTTCGACGTAGAGAAAATATAGATAATATAATATACGTAATTATCGAAAACCTTTACTACTTGTAAACAGGCAAACAATTGACCCTAGGCGCAATATACCAGCGTAACATTTACAAAAATTATATACAGTAAAATTATACCAGTCATATAGACTTTTTCATGATTGACATGGACGTGTTTTTATTTTTCATTTATCGTTTTTGTATGATAAGTTTGAAAGTGTAATATATATTTTGAAACAATTTGCAATGACAATAGATCAAAAACCGATATTGTTTTCAATATGTTGAAGACTACATTATCAAACAAGTATATTATGATATCTATCCGCTCCTTGAAATTAATCTTATTGCCATATCACATTACAACCTTAAATTATATATACAATTTGCCTATAAATATCATGTTTCATTTAAAATAAAACTATTTTACATAAATGATCTTACTCACACAATCAAGAAGAATTGATTATTCTTTTGAATAAATCATCGGATAACTTGTAAAATATATATGTACTGTTCCATCAACCATTGGATTTGCATCGCTTTTTGATGCATTTTATAAGGCTTCTGATACAGGAGTAATAAAAAATTATATAAACCGGGTTATTTAAAAACATTTCCGTGTGTATGATGTAATCAAAGACCATTACTACTATATAAGGGTCTCCAGTGGCCGAGTAGTTAAGGTCGCTGGCTTCAAAACACTTGCCCCTCAAAGCTGTGGGTTCGAATTCCCACAGAAACTTTGTATTTTTCATGTGAGGAAGCAATTTTTTTCAGGCGCGCGTTCGTGTCTGAGGTCTTTCTCCCCCAGTTAAGCTGTAGCGTCGCCATATATGGCATATACTGTGTTGGTTTGACGTAAAACACAATAAAACAACTAGTAAATAATACAAATATTGTTAGTTTAGTATTCAATTTATATTGTTGCAGGATGGTTATTTGAGTAGAACGATTATTCAAGATATTTATTTTCATTCGTAAACGTCAGAAATATTGCAAATACAAATGCCATTGGTAGTGTATTGATCAGGCAAATTTTAAATGCACGAATAATTCTGGGTAGATAAACACTTAATGACTGCTGCAAAATGAATCACTGAAATATGTATCCTTAATCTAAAATTCTTTCATGAAAGAAAATGAAAATATCTTTATTATATATAATCTCTTTTCAGAAATTCCACAAATTACTGCAAAATCAAACGACAATATGACGTTTGTGGGGAAAAATTCACCCACACGCCATCTTGGAAGACCAAAAGGAATAAAAAACAGCGGCATTCATGATGTGCACAAGGTTGGTTGATAGAAATTAATTTTTAGACATCAAACTAGCCGACAGAATGTGTTCAAATTATGTTTATTTTTACACAAAATGTTTTCTTCAGATAAATAAACGAGCTGTATACGAAGCAAGAAGTAAAGATGCGAGGACTTTTATTGCAGGAAACATGACATGCATAAAAAATCAACCAGAAAGAGGTACATGTTTAGATAACCTTAAGCCTGTGTTGATGAAATATATGCATATCCATAGTTTAGATAGTTTGACATTAAAGAATTAATGCTTATTTTTTAGTCGACAAGAAAAACACACGAGTGCAAACTATACAAAATATACAGTTGTAAGAGAAATATATCGTCTGAAATGTATTTTCAGTCAAAGGTAAACATGAGTACAAGCTCGATCGGGTATTTTCTTAGATAATTAAATGCATTCGTATTTGAGCCGCGTCATGACAAAACCACCACAGTGCATTTGTGACCATCATGGATCTAGACCAGATTGCGCATCCGCGCAGACTGATCAGGATCCATGATGTTTTCTATCAATTTCTCTACTTGTTATATGGTTTGTAAGTGAACAGCATGGATCCTGATCAGACTGCGCGGATGCGAAGGCTGAACTGGTTCCATGCTGGTCGCAAACGCACTATTTTGGTTTTGTCATGGCCCGGCTTATTTATACAGTCACGTGTTTTTGAAAATTGGTCCACAATCAGTATTATATATAATTTTATAGTTTTAACTACAAGATGTAAATGTTAAGCCCATTACAAAGTTTATACTGTGTACAATATATTTAGTTATACAAAATGTCAGCAAGAGATCATTCCGCACCTATGTCACATAAAAATGCCTTCATGCAGACTTTTAAAGGAATATTTAGCATCTCTATTTCAGGTTCTCCTAAACTTAGCGAATGTTTTCACGATTTGGTGACTACTTTTAAACACATGCACGACACAGATGTTGAGGATATAGCTAATACATACTTTCTACGAATGTGAGTATGCAGGGTTAATAAAACATGAGGTTCAATATAGATATCTTAAATGTGTAAATAATTGTGGGTTTTTTCTATTGAGTTCTAGATAAATCTCAGACAGAGTTTTGATATTTAAGAATAAAAATTACCGTAAAACATTATAGGTATCCGTTGGTATATCATAATTACCTAGATAACCTGGTTATAACTATAAACAATATATATTGTATGCTACAAATTGTATAAAATATATTTTCATGATAAGATTATAAAGATTAATTCTTATTCACAGAAGTACAGATGCAAGTTAAAACAATGTTATCTTTTTTTTAATTATATATTATCTTATTTAGAATCAAATATATTAAAAATGACGTCTATTATTTAGGTCGAGGAAGAACAGGCAAGATACGAATATTATGGTTGATGTATATGTGGCATTGAATAAGCAAAGAACAATCGTTAACAAGATCCTAAACAATCTTCAAAGTGATGAGTATCTGATAATGAGAGTTTTAACATTACTAACGGCCCTTGATTGTGAGCCACAAGCGGTTCGTATTGACTTCAAATATGTGTGTTTTAAATTACACAATTAAACAATTCTAAGTGATGAAATACTTGTTTGCAGCGGAAATATTACATAATGCATCAACTGCGAAAAGCGTTATTCAAAATTTTAGCTGAATCTTTGAAATGCAATTTACTTATATAACGTTCAAGAGTCGGATAGCAATTATCATATCTGAAATATGCACGATCATCAACTGTTAATCGTAAATTTAAATGACTATTCTGACACAAATTGTTGACTTTAAGACAAGTAAGCTTCCTCCGATATTAGGGTTCGCCTCATTAAGTATAACATTAAATCACAAGATGTTATTTACATGCTAATAAGTAGCGCATTCCTTCATTGCATACCACAAAGATTGAAACATACTGTATGAATAAATTTCAAAATTTAGAAAACATTATCTACTAATCATTTATTTTCTTTTATCTTTTATAAAGCTCTTTTACTTTTGAACGATAATATATTTTCAGGAACTTCTAACAACGATCGAGAAGTTTTGTTTTAAAGGCAGGAGAACAGAGAATGTACATCTAAGAAAAGAAACAAGGCAGGTTTCCTGTTTGACGTTTGGAGGTTTAATTGGGAGTGTCAAGAAATACGGGAAAGAGGGACACGCGGAAAAGCTTGTCGAGTACTTTCATAATGAACTTGGATTACATGGTATAGTAACTTCTTGTTAAATATATGCTTTAGTGAAAGGGACATTACTATTGCATGTTTAATAAAATAAATTTTGTCAGTGTTAAAAAGAATAAACAATTTGCAGGATAAAAACAAAGATTACATTGATCACGAAATAAACGTTTGTCTTTTTATAATGAAATTGATGTGACTTGTCTTTTTAAACGTTTAATTTGTCTTTAGGTTTAAAGATAATTTCATCATTCATCTTAAATCTCACAATTTTTTGATATTATTACGATGAAAATACTAGATAATAAGGTGGTACATGTACATTTACAATACCTCAATATCCTAAAGCACTTCATGCTGTTTGTGAAAACGGCAGTATAAAGAAAATCATATTGATATTACTTTAAGCTGTTTCTGAGTTTAATATATGCAGCATAAATATATTCATATTTAAAAAAAATATTTTAAAACTTTATCATGCTACAATGTATTTGTAAATTGAAATTCAAACCCAACAATGACAAAAATAGATACTCATTGTTCAGTTCTTTTAAATAACAATGATGTTCATGTATCAATTCATGATAACTTAAAGTGTCATTACCGGGTTATTATTTTATGATAATAGATCCATGGAAATACAAGAGGAAAAGGTCAACAATGACAGAGGTGGAATGCGTTGAATATGACCACAATAAAGTTGTTTTACTTGATGCAATAGGAAACGCGGGCCTACCTGTATCTTATGATTACATCATATCTCATATAAATTCATCAAATTCCCAATGGATTAAACGTACAGGAGTACATGCCCTCAGAACTTTTCATGATACAAAGGTTGTTGCTTTTTATTATACCTTTCACCATGTCAGTCTGAATATAGTATTATAATGTTTTGATTTTTGCGATGTTCTTTTTTTTTATTTAATATTTATTTTAACTTTTTATTACCAAGTAAAAGTCAATAATTGAAAACAAAATTACATTAAAATAAGAAATATTATAATTGCTATATTGAAATGCGTACATTCATTGAAACAGACACTGCATGAGCTAGAGAAAGTTGCTCTGTACGATGACGATGAAAACGTTCGTTATGAAGCTTTGCTGCAATACAAAGCTCACCCTTTAGCTTCCCAAGAAAGGTATCTATTTAAATATTCAATAATTTTAACATGTCTTTGTTGTTGTTTAATATCGCAAAGGACATCAAATTGCAAATATATTATTACACAAGGTCGATTTTATTCTCCTGTGCCTTGATTCATGTGTTAAGACATTAAAAATAAAACAGTAGTAGAACTTATTGTTTCGATTAATTCAACTCGCTAACTAGTGCTGTGATGGAAGAAAGTAATTATCCCTCAGCAAATGTGAATATGAATAAAACTACTGTCTTATCACCTTGTAAACTGTGTTTCATTTTAGCCATGCCGATAAAGGAGGTTTTTCACACCAAGGAATTTCTAAAAGATCATTCTTTAACAACGGTCTTGCCTTTAAACTTGAAGCACCAGGTGTAGACTGGCGAAAGGAAGTAGGTGCGAGTGCTATTGGTGGTGCTTTCGGAGTCATTATGGAAAATCTTCTCGATTTGCAAATGTGTACGTTTTATGTTATATATGTTGCTTGCGTATAAAAATTAACTAAACGTTTTGAAAATATTGAGTATATTACAATCCTTATATTATTATTATCAACCTCGAAAAGTAAAAGCTTTTTAAAAATAGATACTGCAGTTCTCTTTATAATTAATTTGTTGGTCAATTGTCATTAGTTGCTAAGTTATTTCTATTTACTTTATCAAGCAAAAACATAAAATCTTCTCAAGGTCGATTTCTTATTGTAATTTCAGCATTGGTCAAAGGTCATGTTGATTTTCGAGTACATGACGAAGCCTATGTTACGGCACATGTTGGATTTCTTGGAATAAAATATGACTTTTTCAGGGCACGAATATGTTTTAAAGGTGGTGCAAAGTATGAGCTCAATATATTAAAGGTACATCTTATGATTCTTTTATAATATCATTCAAGAAGAAGGAAGAAAAGGTTTTTTTACATTCACATAATACCGTAATCAAACCAGTTATGCCTGTCCTTTAATGTATTAACATAAATGTTGTAAGGCCAGGAAGGCGGTTAGATGAATACATGCAAAAATAGTCTTTTGCCAGTTTTGCTTCCTGTTTAATTTATTTTTATCTTATGCAGCTAATCTTTTTCTGATTGTCTCTAAAAGGAACTAGATCCTGAGCTTGGGTTTAATCTCATCGCCCAATTCAAAAACATTGTAAACAAAATTGTCGGTGGTGTGAAAGATGGAGTTGAAGCATTAAGAAAAATAGTTTCTCCAAATCCTTTTCATGGGCTCACAAGTATTGCAAGTGACCTAGTCAAATCCTTGATTGATTTACCAGCAAAGGTTAGTTAAAGCTATATCAATATACAAACTGCAGATAAAACATTTTGATTGTTGCTGCAAATAACTTATTATTAGTCATACAAAATATTAAATATACCTTTAATAAAATTAAATTTCCAAGACGACGGAAACATGTTCATTAGCGGTCTAAGAAATCATTGACTTGTCAGAATAAGGACATAATAAATAATCTTGATGACATATCGTGATTTTAAAAAATCAATATCGAAAACTTACAAAATTTATACATAAACCGTTAGAGTGGAAATAAGGAATAATATTTCACGTTATGCGTACTGTATAATATTAATATGCTTAATTCCTACACTGAACCTTAAAACTTTACTTTTATAGGTGACAAATCTCCCTGAAGATATACAGAGAATCATGGGAAAGCTTGCAAGCTTTAAATTAAACAGCATGCCTCCATTTAAAAAATTGGTGACGGATTTGGTTAACAGTGTTGTTAGTCTTTATGATAAAGTAAAAGAAGATGTCATGAAGTTTTACAATGTATGTAAATGAACTATTTCACCGTATTATAATCTCATTCTATCCTTTTAAGCATGTAGGATGACTGTTTATTTCATGCTTTCAAGTGTTTTACTGTAATATATCAGATGATCATATTCTGATAAACCACTAGTGAAATTTATAAAATATAATTTTCACTATAGCCGGACTATATCTGAATGCGGATGAAAAGGAAATCATAATTAAATGGGATAACAGGCAGAAATAAATGTAAATTTAAGAAAGTCGATGTCATCATACATCATGATAAAATGTAACAATTTTATTTGATCACTATTTTATCGCTTAATAAAATCACTGTTTGGAGCTCGGGTGCGAAGAATTATTTAATATAATGTTGCGTATCCGAACGACAAACAGTGATTTTATCAAGCGATAAAATCACCAAATTGGATATGTTATTTCGATTCTAACACGACATCAACAAATAAATTCTGTCGTACCTGATTATTAAACTAAATTGCGCCTGTTTTGTTTCGGTACTTATTTTCAGCGCGTTGCATTTTTAGTGGTTACGTTACATGTATAATGATTACGTCACATATCTAAATATAGAACGTAAACAGTGATTTTGTTGCATAATAACACACATTTTCGGTTCTTCTATTTCAATAGGGAAAAATAAGGGTTGTTCTAGAATTCACTATAATATACACGTACAGTGTATTATACAACATGCGCATTCATAAGAAATGGTTGGATAAGTTTTACCACCTTTCGATGATGCAAAATGATTTGTACATTTCTTTTTTTTCAGTCCGTTGTCCAAAGCGTGAAAGTTATCATACCAAATACTGCACAGGAAATTGTTGATGCAGTGACAGACATAAATAACGGATTTACAAACATCTTTCAAGACCCTAAGACCTCTCTTTTCAAAATTGGATCAGCGGTCATACGGTACAAATCATAATGATAATTTAGCAGGGCTTGTATATCAAATTAAATCAGTGTATTATTTTTAGAAAAGAGGAGATATTTTAACATTTAACGCAATAATGAATTCACATTACTTAAACCAATGTCTTTTATTGCCTAGAAATGGTAGATTTTATACAATAATTAAATACATTGTGTTAAGTAATTAATTTTCCGAAGAAAAATTTAATTGAATAACAACTAGTACAGCTTGATAATAAATTATGTACGAGTATTTCTTTGTTTTATTTGAACTAGTTTTAATATAATGTTATATAATTATGTTATATGTAAAAAATAATTCCAGTATCAGCACGAATATCGAACTTCTAAAAAATACAACGCAAAAAATAAGGAATTACATATCCGTTAATGAAGGTAATTTATAAAACAGTAACTTTAATAATAATTTACAAATGATATGTCTTTTATCATACAAGTTTGAATACGGATAGGTGTTGGTTTTTTTTAGCTTAAAATGTATTTTTTTATGGAATTGAAAAAAATAAAACATGTCATTGTTGTAAAGTTATATTTCATGAAATATTCTTTAGGACAAATAGATCAAAACCAACACAAATTTAGATATCAATACATAATTCGCTTTATTATCTTCATCAGTTGATACATGAAGGAAATATCCTTCATAGAAATAAATTAAAACGTTTCAAACATATCTTTTTTGAGGCAAAGGTCCATACTGGAGTGATCTGACTAATGACGTACTGGAGGTTTTTAACCTCTACTGGCACACTCTTTCTGAAATTAAAGGACAGGGTGGTAAATGGATAACAGAAACTGTTGAAAACGACATAGCTAAAAGGATCACAAATGGAAAAACTTCGATTGTAAGTTGTACTGACGTTCCTTGTCCGGAGGAGTATGAAGTGGCAATTCATACTGTGTACATCTTTTTTTCTCAGCCCTAATAATCATTTTAAGTACTTTACATTTTCTTTAGTTTGTATTTAGAAACGTCCTTTCTTGCATATCAGACTGGCGTTTCCGATAGTTTAACCCATGCCGGAAATTTCATCTGGCATGGGGGGTTCCAGATGAGTCGCGTGGTGTACAATGACACGATAAAGATGACGTCATTTTACCGTTATGAATGATTTTGTAATTCATACGCTGTTGAATGAAAGTAGTTACGGTTGTAATGATATAAATTTTCATTGAAAATAAAGAAAGAGAATTTAAAATATAATGGAATATGGTAGAATATGCAAGTAAAAATATCTGACATATGTTTGCGGTTCGGATCAGAATAACGGTCCCTCGGTCAACCGCCCATGGGCGGTAACTCGGCAAGCCTCGTTACAGCGCAATGGGCGGGTCACCTCGGGACGGATATTCCGATCCGAACCGCAAAATATGACAGATATTATTATTCAGAAAATTATACCAACAACATTTAAAACAGTGTTGAAAGCTTATTTGATATGAAATGACATATTGATAAACAATTTTTATAATGTAATTAAAATGATTTGATTTTCTTTTCAGAAATATATTAAAGAAAGGATTGTAGCTGATTTAGAAAACGAGGTACAAACATTGAAATCGCCTTTGAAATTACTGACTAATATAGGTGGGGTCTATCTAGAAAACTTTGATGTACTAGAAAACTCTTATAACGATCTAAAAGGGGCCTTCGATACTTTCAAAACAGGGTAAGAGATAAACAGCCGATAATTATTCTTCCATATAAGTTAAGATTCATAATTTAAGTAATTTAAGTATAACATTGAAGCGATCGTTACACTACACATGTTATTATACTGCATTTCAAGTAATAATTATTATCATGTTATCCCAGATGATTTTTGTTTTCGTTGACAAGAGTTTGAAATTTTGCTAATTTTGATCGATGTTTCGGAAAACCAGGTGCAAATTACTTCTTGATACAATATAGGTTTTCTTAATCTTATAACAGAGCAAAGTGTATAATGAAAATATTCAATTATCTAGATATGAGAATGCAAGATCAGTGGTCGATCGAATATTTGGACCTAAATTTCACAACGATTTCCCTCGAGAGAGACGTGTAAGTGGCGGTAGTTGCAGCGGTAACGGGTTTTATACCGCAAGTCTAGGTAGCAGAAATGCTGAATATGATTATGATGGGATCGATCTTGTAATCAAAGCTGGTGATCCGGTAATTTATTCACTTTCATTAAGAAAATGCATAATTTACATGTGTAACCGTCTACGGACGAAAATGATAAAATAATGAAATATTCTTAATCGTTCCGATATTTTACACTAGCAAGCACTTGAAAGAAGATTACAAGTTTTTAAAATGTTTTTCAACTGAGTATCGGATTAATAAACACGGAATGGTTCTAAGCCAACTGCTTACAACATAAGCGTTACAAAATAGCTTGACGACATGTAGGGTAATTTAAAACAAACCATTTTTGTGCATTTCTTCAAAACTGAACAGATGTAATCATTTTATTTGTTTAAAGCACACAGTAAATCCTTTGCATGAACAGAATATAATTAAAAAAAATCAAGCATTACTATTACTTTCCCTTGTCAGTAAAGTACGCTTGCGTGACGTAGTCATGTTTCGTGTTCAACAGTATTTTAACAACTTTGAATAGTTCTTACAAAACACATACTATATCGACGACGGTTCACTTATCTTCAGTTTTGAAGC
>NW_026865917.1:0-29048 GCF_026571515.1 Ruditapes philippinarum
GATAAGAAAATTACTATCTTTGAATCAATCTATAATTAGTAACTCTTGTGTCCGAGGATTTAATCCTTCCAACACAGAGTGTTATCAGTAGGAGAATATTCATCAGTTATGTAAATGTTTTTGTAATTTAAATCAAGTTACGTTTCTGTTTCTTTAATCGAGAAAATCATACCAGCATAGACCATCTAGTGATGTGAGGAAAACGTAACATGTACAGAACTCGGTAGACGCCCACATTTTTTTCTCATTAAACGCAAGTATCTTAAACAGCAATTCAAACGAGTGTTATGAAGAACTTTTAATGACTTTTTAAATAACAAAACAAAATAGAGTTGGTTCTGATAGAGAATAAAAAAATAATTGTGTTAATACATATTTACAAGTAAATTAATAGTAATACTAACAACAATGTTTTTGATTTACCATAAATGTTACGTATTTTGATGTATTGTACATTTAGTAGTTACTTGTTGCTATTGAATTGTATGTAGAAATCGTATATGTGTTAGTTATAAATGGTAAAGAAATAGTAAATGTTGTTTCGTGTACGCTTTTTATTTCCCTGTCGATTTGTAAATGTCATACACTTTGTTATAATACTTGAAAATAATTTACCACTATTACTAACAGAGATAATGATGATCAGAGTTTTGGTATTTGTGGTACATGTAGCAAGGTATTCAGTTATATTGGTATATTAATCTGTAATTGCTCGACTTGTGTCAATGCCATCTGTCATCCGCCTATTGTGGATCTCAAGCCGAATGGCCTAGCCAGTCTAGCACATTGAATGAAGAAAGATATGTATCAGTTCCGTATTAACATCAATTGATGAGTTTCTAGATTTGTACCTTTTTTAGTGACAGAAAGTGAAACGTTTCCTTGTGTTAATTTTTGGATATCGCGATACGCCGTTTACCACAAGGTTAACCCGCCCGAAATATAGTCCTAAAGTATTTTGTTAACAATTTTCTTACAGGTATAAAATTGTTAAGAATACGAAAATGATATAATAATCGCAACCACCCACCTTCAGTTAAAACACGTGTTCTAATTTGGCTTTTTTACCTGTTTTTTAAATAACAGAGCTCGATATAGTTGTCAAAATGGCTGTTCATTGCATGTATGTGCATCCAACCTTTTCCATGCCATAACTTCTTTGTGCATGGAGGAATTTTCAAATAACATGAATTGAGTTTTTAGGCAAAAATGTTCATCATGATACATCCTGCCATGCACATGAACCAGGTCTTCGGGTCAGAGTTCAAGGTCACCTAAGATGATGCAAGATAAGAGGATGTCATCTATGTATACCTTTTTCTCCTTGATCTTAAGCTTATAGGTTCAGGTTTGAATTAAGATGATCGGGCTCGACATTCCGCCCGTGGACATGTCTTGTTATTCTGAATTTGAAAATACTATGCTTCGTGAAGTTAATGCATTTAAACAAGACAGTGTAACACACTATATTGCACTAGAAGAAAAACATTCATTCTTAAGTTTAAATATTTGAAGAATTATTGTCAATTGTATCATTTGATGAATTTTAAATTAGTTATTTGTGTCGGTTTGTGTTACATTTGAATTGTACGCTAGAACATTCAAGTCATTTGACAACAAAAGCACCAATAATTTATTAGTTTAGTAGGGAAAATTGAAATATAATGTTATTAATCATGTTCTGTTCACAATTGTATTACTTTTAAAGTAATGACTTGATATTACAGGAGACAAATCGGACCAGCTCACAGTGCGTACGGAGGTGTTTTCCCATTACGATAAAGTAAGCCTCTTTCAACTTCGGCTTGAGGTAAACAACACAGATACGGGTGTAACTGGACTTCAGGTTATGAATTTAACTCGCAACCACCCACCTTCAGGCGGCAACTGCACATTTTCACCAACTACTGGAACGGCTATGTACACCAATTTCACAATCGATTGCACGGATTTCATTGACGAAGACGATGACGAAATTAAATCTTACGTAGTTAGATGTGAGTAGATTTTGTTTTCTCTTTAAAGTTTTAACATGATAAACCATTGTGTTTACTTGATATTTTGTATTTTACAAATTAACAGTATTTGCTTTGTCGTGGAATACGAAACCAGTACCAATGATATAATATATCATTGTAATTTAACACTTACTGTCCGTTCTATTACAAGTGCATCATAACATTCATCACAAACAAATGTTTTGCATGAAAAATGATAGGACATTTTTATCAAAATAAGTGTCAGTTTTTTTGTTTATTCTTCCTCATTCGTGGGTCCGATTGATTCAAAATGTCTAGAGTATAAAATGAGGATATAATGTTTGAATATTTGAAGTTTTGTTACTGTTGGTTTACACAGAGTAAGCCTTGTTTCAAATGTAATTAATTTGTGGAATGAATACACCAACATCTAAAAAATAATTAGGTTTTTGAACCACAAAAGGAAAAGTTTAAAAATGTATAAATGTAGTAATTATACTAGATATGAAGTATATAGACACTGTGTCCTTTCAAAACAAATTATTTAGTCATATCATGACCAAAGTCACATAAGAACGAACTGCAGATGTTGCTCTTTAATGTTTATTTCAAAGTCATCACAACATTTTAAGAGTTTTATAACATTTCATTCTTTTGTTGCTTTTAAATCCAAGATATCCACTTATATAATCTATTATTATCGCAAAGGTAAAACCTCTGATGGGGAAAGAATCGTATTAGAGGACTCGTATCCACACTGGGTGGATCGGTATCTTCCCGTAGGAGATGTTGACGATGGTAGCGTGCTACGATGTAACGTCACGGTCACAGATGATTTAGGGTCGTCTGGAACATACATGTTACCGGAAGTAACGGTATGGTGATTTTTTAAGCGCATTTCAATCCTAAATATATTTTTGGATAGAAAAATTAAGTGCTCATATCAGAATTTGTAGATATAGATATATTGTTAGAAGGTCTTAAGATTTTAATGTAAATAAATGGTTTCGTGACATGACTCGTGTTACATACAAAAATAAAAAGTCACTATAGAAAATCATTTTAATTAACAAAAAAATAGCTACATGTATTTAATTGATTTTTTATATTTAAAAACTTTATCAGCTTATATCGTAACCGTATCTTCCAGGTTGAACGCATGTCGTTTGTGGAATTTAAAAATATGATAAAAGACCTACAGAACGCTGAAAATGATATAGGAGAGGTGATTGCTGCTGTCGGTAATCTTGACCAGACTACAGCGTTTGTGTCTGCTCTCGTATCAATGCTGCAAGAAACGAGTGAGGATGATGAGAATGGAGGTGCATGCTCCTTTTGCCTTCGTCTGCTTTTATAGTCAATGATTTTAAATCTTTGTTTTGAAGACCATAGTGTTAATCTAATGAAGTATGCAACTAAATTCACCTATCTTATTAGTCATGTCCTAACTGACGCAACACTTCATTTCGCTAGGTGAAATTGCAAATTCACACGAATATATTTTCAGATATTATCATATCTATATTTATAGATGGTTCAAATAAAATTGATTAACTTCATTTTTATCTGTTTTTACATCGAGATCTTAAATAAGTGTTTTAATACGTCATTTAATTTTATTTCACTAACAGGTCTCCAAAACAGTTAAAATCATTTGACTATCTCCTCTATTGCTCTGAATCTGACCGTAAGATATGAGACAAAAATTAGTATGATATTGATTCGCCTTTAAAATAGATATGTCACGTGATATTTATGAAATAACAAATTTCATGTAATATCTACATAACATTGTTAATATATAAATTTATTAAATTCACAAAGCATTCATAGATCTCTAGTGAAACCTAATAGTTGCTGCCTCATTTTAAAATACTGCAGCATTTAGTTCTTATAAGTAAGAACGAATTGCCTTACTGTTTTACTTTTGTGTTATATTCTTTGAGAAAATAATCGTTTTATATAAATGTCAGATTTATAGCAATAGACTATGCTTAGTTAATAACTGACTCGCTTTATCTTGATACGATAAGTCAGTCTGTAAAAAAACTTACCTATATATTTTTAAACAATAATGTTGGAAAAACGTATTGTTGGATTGTATGCACTGTGTAATCATGTATGGTGCATTTCTTTGTTCGTTTGTACCGTAAAAGACGAGTTATTATTTAAAAAAATGACTGAAGTGTTTCGAAATGAGCGATGCAATGTCTTTGGTCTTGATGTAGCATTCACTTCAAAGAAAAGTTGTTACATTGCATTATCAATGGACTATTTCTGCACCTTTTTGTGTATAAATGTTTATATCTTTATGTGCTGTTGGCGAAAAGGAAGAAATAACAGAGCTATGTCCGCCGGTTTATCTGTGTTACAGGTTCGAAACATTCACAAAAATTACAGATAAACCGTTATGACTGCAATATTAATATGTTAATACAATTAATGATTTATTTCAGAGTAGACTTGGCACTAAATATTTCATTTATTTCGTTATTTGTATTTAGATGTATATAAGTGTTATTACAATAGACTTTCTTGACAGGTAAATTTGTAACTATGTTATTTTGACATTCAGAACTTTTTACACCTTTAAAATTACATTATGCACCTTTAAAATTACTTTGAAATCAATTGAAGAAATACAATTATTCAAAAAGGAAACATAATTCGGATTACTCTGTAATATGTTATTAGTTTATATAAGCGGCTTTCAGTTTCTTATGGAAGTAGTGAAGTGAAATATTTCTGATTTAAAAAACGAAATATGGCAACAGTAAGTTGAAGGATCAACATCTTTATACAGGTTTTTCTGTACCAAATGAAGCAAATCGAGTAGTCTGATATCTGCGCTGTATTAAAGCTATAGGCATGTATATCTTACAGAATGAGCGAAATAAGTTTTCTTTTTGAAAGTTTTATTTTCAGTATTTCACCGATATTTGTCTGCACTAAACTGAAGTGTTTTATTATCCGTTGTGGAATGCACAGTTTTTCTTACTATGAGCTGTTTACTAACAAGTGTTACTAACTTATCCATATAATCGTATATCTTTGTTTGTATCACTTTTTACTTCTTGGCGTTAGGGTTTGGCGACTTAGGTGACAGAAATTGAGATTATTTGTTAATTCAGAGAGGAAATTCTATAATTTAAATGCGAGCTTTATCTTTCATAGCATGTATCTGACGAATGGACACAATCCACTAGCATGTTAAGATTTTATTTTGTTGTTTCAGTGTTCTTGAAGGATTTGTTGATTTTCAATAATAACATGATAATACTTTTTTATTTTTTAAATACTGTTTCAAACTGGGGGAGGTGTATTGTTTGTAAAGACGACATTTTACAGGTCTTCACTTTATAGACAGAGAGTATGCAAGATTAACATATCAACTATTATGTTTTGTTTTGTATATTTTATATAAACAATCGTACAAATATAAACTATACATTTCAAAAATATGACAGTTTTATAAAGATAACATGAGTTCGGGATGTATGTATATGAAGTTGAATGTGATATTTCAAAATTGTGTCAAAATAATTCACATTTCACCATTTTATTCATACTTCGTTTTACATTCAATCAATATTTAAATTGTCATCTACAAATGAATTTTCTTAAAATCATTACTTTTTCAATGAAATTTGGCTTTTATAAGATTGAATGATTTTATAAAGTTAAAAATGTTAACGAAGTATTATGATTTTTAGACGTTAATGGCTGTGGAAGCATTTTGTCGTATACAAGTTCCGGACTGTTTAGTAACACACCTCGGCCCAGCGCCTTTGCTCAGGTAAGATCGAACATTCACAGCTTATGTAACAAAAAAAAAACTTCGGAGATAAAAAATTTATGTTACTAAATAAATTGTCTGGACAGAATGTATTAAATAAATGCATGAAACCAAACCCTTTTATAAATTTATGACTAAAAGAAGACCTTTTTCAAGAATTCGTTTTACATTATTTACATTGAAATGAATTTCATTTTTTATTTATTTTACAGGTTATATTGAATGTTTATATTCAATATTTTAAGACTTAAAAACGTGTGTTAACTGTTCGTTCTTTAGGAAATAAAAATAAACTTTGAGTGCAGTGCCATACTAAATTATTTTCACGAGTTAAGCAACGCATGTATTATTACAATAACACTAAAACACGTTAAAATACATTTTGATCTTGACAAACCTTTAAGTCTCTAACGGACTTTCCTTCCCCTCGAGTTCCAGAGTCTTGTCGTCCGCTCCGGTATTGGTCTTTTTCAGCTACAAAATAATGCTAGTGATCATAATAATAATCACAACACTAGATCTACAGTTAGTAAATATAATTTGTTCAAAAGTATTAGCATTCATGATTTCCGTACATTGTTGGAATATGATTAAGTATTATGTCTTGATAATTTAACAGTGAAAATAATGTTTTAATGATTACATGTATTTTAACAGACTGTGTTCAACGAAACAGTAATGGCGGAGTATGAAAATACACGAAATGCGGCAGCTAATCTAATCGAGAAAATGACGGAAGCGCTAAGCACTTCAACTGCCGAGTCACCAGCTGAGACAAACCAGCTAACCAGCACCATCTCTACCATGAGTAAATCGATTAGCTCAATGACACGTAATTCACAGGTATATATAGCATTAAATCTTAAAACTTAAACCTAACAACTAAATTTTTATCTAGATCTACTTGTATTTAATTAGATTTATATGTACGCCGTAAAGAAATGAATGTTTAATGCCAGGTTTGGTAAAGCCATCATGATGATCAATTATGAAATCTGAAAATCATTTCCATTGGTCAATTGATCCATGCTGTTCGCTATCAGTTTCTCTACTTGTAATAGGGTTTGTAAGCTAACAGCATGGATCCTGATCAGACTGCGCGGATCCATGCTGGTCGCAAACACACTATGTTGGTTTTGTCGTGACGCGGCACATATGACCTGTGACTTACAGCTAAAATAACCAAATATGAAAATATGTTTTCAGGCCGTTTTGACAGATCTCCTTGATAAAAGTTTGACTAATGTATTAAAACACGAAGCATCTATGTCAATTGAAGAGATGAAATCTATCACTCAGAATACAATGGACTCGTGCGCAAATATTGGAGAGGTAATATGCAAACCATCTGCATCACCTTTACTTAGATAAAAATGAATTATATTCAACAATTTATAACATACCTTAATAACATTCTCCAGAGCTTCGTATCATAAAAAGCAAGTCGTCCTTTACTCACAAATTTATAATGGATAGAAAATGACGAGCACGATTCATGTTTAGAAATAAATAAGCAATTCAATTTATATCTTTTGTTAGGCTTAATACTTTTACATTTAATGTAAACTTAAAAAACATAATACTATCGGCATGTAAACTAAAAAAACGTGTCTAACATAATACTATTGGCAGTCGTTTTTTTTATCATAACTTGTTTTAAGAACTATTTTATGAGTTTATTATCTCAACATGAGCATTTGACCTTGTTTCGAAATAACTTCTTCCTATGAAAATTAAATGTTCTACATGACCCGATATGTTCATCCCTTGTTCTCGTTTATGTTTATACTTAATGCAAATGTTATACAGACACAATATCTGTTAAAATATTTAATCATACTGTTGTTTTTTTTAGAGCGCAGCTCTTACAGCTGATCATCCAACTATTACTGATGAAGACACCCAAGAAGAAACCGTGAAAACATTTGACACTAGTATGGACTCCTCACTTCCAGGTAAAGTGTTACAATAACTAACTTAAAGTCAAGCATTTGTGTTAGTTATGAACGCTATATATGTAAACATACTGTGAAATACCGTTAATTACTAATGTTTAAGGAGTTAGGCTAAGAACAGCACACTTGAAACATTATTTTAGGTTAAAATATTAAATAATGTCAAGCATAGTAGCTAATATCTGATGACCATGCCACCGTTGTAATCAATGGTGTCGTCATTACGGGAGTGTAAACACATGTTACAGAGTGCGTCAAATCTGATAATTTATTGTACACGCATTGGTATTGGTATTTGTTGGTAACTTGGTATATAGTTGCTGTTGCTGCTGCTGCAGCTGGAGTAATAACAATGCCGTTAGAGTCGCCCGAGACACCCATAATATGATTTTATCCAGCTCTTTCAAAAAAAAAGTTAGTAAATCTACACTTAATCAATGTCATCTATATATGTTCTGGATTTTTAGATGTTCAGGCGCATACAAGTGATGCTGCGGCTCTAAAAGATGGAAAAAGGATACTAAATAAAGAAGTCCAGACTAAATTCGTAAGCTAAAGTTGTCTTATTCTCTCTTTATATAGTATTGCTCTCGAATCATAGGTAATATTTAACAATTCAATTCATATATATTTTCTTTACAATAAACGTTTTATATTTTTCCGCTACTAGAATTAATCAGGCCAAGTTTCTATGAAATGCAAATTCATTTTCCATTATCATATCAATAGAATAAAAAAAACGGGCCATTATTTAAGACTAGAATCAATAAGAAAATCAACACGAATTATTTCACATAATTTCTACGGGCTTGATTGATTAAATTAAGGATGTTTAATTGACTACTATCAGTAAACATGACAAGAGTTAGTTCAATATGTTGTACATTTTATTATCAACTGCAGTGGTGTAGTTATCCGGTACTAGATTGCATTTCTTTCCAATACTATAAATCTTACTATCACTTTCATTTTATTTAATTCAGTCGGAGGGAAACTTCCAAAAGTGCACACATATTCAGGAAACATTACTTGAAAGACTGAGCGCGAAGCTGCCCAATTCTCCAGAACCGATGGTTATGGAAACATCTAGCTCGGCAACTGCTCTCTATAAGAATGATGGCAAGTCCTTGATGAACAAAACAGTAGACATGGCAGGATGCAGTGTTATAATTCCACCAGGCATAATGCCAGCCACAGAATTAGACAAGACTTTCACTTTTTCGGTATGGTTTACACAATAATTAATTAATTAACATAAAAAAATAAGAATAGTTAAAAATTGTATTATATTTCTCTCGTATATTTTATGATATTAAGCATTCTGCTCATATATTTTTACATAGGCATATGCTTTATAAAGTGTTTCACCATGGTTTAGAAAATATTTATTGTCCATCAAAGTTGTTTTAAGTTTAGAGGAAAAATCTTTTTCTTTTTTTTGCTATATGTCTGCATAAAATTCTTGTCAAGGTATTTGTATCCAAATTGTTACCATGAGCTAAATGTTTTAAATGTTACAATGATACAAATGTAATATTATGATGTTGTTCACTCCTTTTAGATAATTATCTTGCGTTTGCTTGTTTTAAATAGCATCGTTATGATTTCAGTTAGTAGTCAATGCGGCCCCGTCTGTTGTACGCGAGGAAAGTTCTCCTGCCAAGAAAACATCACGAACGGTTAAAATGGGTTATAAAGATTCTGATGGCAATCCAATCAAAATAAAAAACTTGAATCCACCCTTGGTTTTGAAAATTCCTCAAGATCCAAATGCCCCAAAAACAAACCTGTCTGAACTTAGACTGGAGAATCCGGAAATTGTTCCTACACGACACGACGAAATCTTTTTCTATCACCGAACAAGCGTCGTCAATGCAAGGGCTGCACTGAAACTGACATTTAGGTATTTATATAAATAGTGCTTAGTATTATTATTTGTTCAATCCATACGTAAAAGAAGATTGAAACATCAGACTTTTCAATAATTTTCTGCTTCAGTGTTTGCTGCATGTTATATTTATTATGATTAGCTTATTTATAGTACTTAAATCTATCATTTTATCGTTTACATCTATTATTTCATAGACCAACTAACATCTCAGAATTTGTGCAATTATTGGTCGTTACGAACTTTGATGAGAAGCCGGAATTAAACCCAAAACGTTCGAAAGTAAAACATGTCTGTACAATACCATCCGATACATCTTTAATGGGTAAGTAATCCGATACTTCCTTAGCGATAATTGATCCTTAACTTCATAAGTGGCAAAATGATCCGTTACTTCTTTAACTGGTTAGTTATCTGTAACTTCTTTAAAATTTAAGTGATCCGTTACTTCTTTAACCGGTTAGTAACCAACCTATAACTAACTTTTTAATGAGTAAATGATCCGTTACTTCTTATGCGGCAAGATGATCAGTTATTTTTTAACGGTTAAGTAGTCTGTAACTTCAATAACAGGTGAGTAATCCTTACTTTCTTTAAGGGCTAAATGATCACATACCCTTTCAACGTAAAAGTTACTCGATATTTCTTAACTGGGTTAGTATCTACATTTAAGTGATCCCATACGTGTAAGTAATCTGATCCTTCTTTAACGCATAACTTACCCGATACTTTTTAGCTCGACTATTCGATAAGAATAAGTAGAGCTATTGTAGTCACCCGAGCATCGGTGTCGGCGTAACCACTTATGTTAAAGTTTTTGTAATACCTCAAATATTTTCCAAGTCCATTGACATATGGCTTTGAAACTTTGCACACTTGTTCACCATCATGACCCAACCTGTAAACTGGAAAAGGTAACTGTATCAAGCATTTTGACAGAATTGTAACCCTTTTTCGACTTAGAATTTACATTAAAGTTTTTGTAATACCTCAAATATTTTTCAAAGTCCATTGATATATGGCTTTGAAACTTTGCACACTTGTTCACCATCATGACCCCAACCTGTAGACAGGAGAAGGTAACTGTATCAAGCACTTTGGCAGAATTATGCCCCTTTTTCGACTTTGAATTTACGTTAAAGTTTTTGTTATACCTCAAATATTTTTAAAGTCTGTTGACATATGGCTTTGAAACTTTGCACACTTGTTCACCATAATAACCCCAATCTGTAGACAGGAGGAGGTAACTGTATCAAGCATTTTTGACAGAATAATGCCCCTTTTTCAATTTTGAATTTACATTTAGGTTTGCATACCACCTCATATATTTTCATATTCTATTGAAACAATCTGAAATTTTATACTCTTCTTTGAGAGCATGATAGGACTCTCTGCAAGGCCTATAACTGTAACACGAATTTAAAAAAAAATGTCATTTTGTTATTAACTCAGAAAATTTTACATTATCAAGGCTCTTTTACCATCAAGCACTATGAATATTCGAGCGTTGCTGTCCTACCGACAGCTCTTGTTTATCTTGTAAGTACTGTGCTACTTCTTTAATGTGACGTCTACAACGGGCAAGTATTTCGATAAACAATAATAATTTCGATAGAATTATGCCCACTCATCAATTTTCAATACTTGGCTAGTAAGATGTAAGAGGAGTGGAAAGGAAAGTCGACTGTCCACAGTTGTTCACTTTTAGTTCGTCGTTATCTTTTGATAATATGCTAAATGATAAGTTTTTAAATTAAAGATAAACAGATAAACTTTGACTACGTCTAAGTACAACTCAATAGAAATATAATTCGTTTTTTATGTCCTTCTTTCTGACAGGTCAGTACGGAAGTGATAGTGAACCCGATCCGTATTCGTGCTTCATACCTTCAAGTGTAATATCTGATAACATTGGCTGGTATTATATCGGGGTTCGTCAATTAGCCGTCGGCGAACTAAATACGATTAAAAGTATATATGACCTTCCCAAGAACACACCAGATACATGGAAGACGGACAAAGCATTCACTACTGATTATAGATTTCATCCTTCTGAATTGACTTGTGTCTACAATGAGGACGGAGAAGCACAACTCAAAAATGACGGTGTTGAGGTTAGAAATTGTTGTTAAATCACAAAAATGTTACCAAACTCTTAATTTATCAAACAGAACTTGTAGCATTTCTATTGCTGCTGTGTTTGCCGATCTTGCAGCATTTCATTTTGACTATTCTAACTATTGATCTTACTATTTTTGAATGTTGGCATTGAAATCTACGATATGTTTGTATTTCTCCTCACCTTTTTCACGTAAAACCTTGACCTTTAAACTAATAAAAAAATTATCATTTTTAATATTTTTTATCCTAGATTGCTTTTTACTTAGCAGGCACATTGCACCATTAAACCATTTGTTCGTTAGACACGATCTTGCACTTTGTTTCATCTTAGGTGATATTACATGTTGATTTCATCAAATTAAAATTTTAACATGTTTTGTCAGTTTAATCACTATATTATTTTAAGAGACTTCCAGTACAAATACCAGTACGTAAATCATCTTTTTAAAAGTGGTACACAAAATTTGATTATGATAACCTGTTTTTTTTGTGTGTGTTTGGTATCGTATATAACATTAGTTTCGCTATTTACAGCCTAGTGAGTTATCAACTCCGGATAAAATTATATGTTTAACTAAACATCTCACGACATTTGCCGGAGGCTGGGCTGTGGCGCCTAATACAATAGACTGGAATTTCATCTTCTCAAATGCCGATTTTTTCAAGAATCCAACTCTGTACATTACGGAAATTGTCATTGCTCTAGCTTATATCGTCGCCATGATTTGGGCAAGGAGGAAAGATAGACAAGATTTGGAAAAGGTAAATAAAAATATGTTGTTTTTTTTAATGAATAAAATTTTATAAGCATTAAACCTAACTTAATAAAAGTATAAGATAACTTTTATCCAGTAAAATTTAGCGCTTTACGTTTGTTCTTTTTAACTCGTCTTTTTCTAAGAAAAGGTCGAGCTATTATCGTCGCGGTGTTGTGGTCATTGTTATCGTGCATTGTTTTGTATATCATATTGCTCACTTTAAAGATACCTAAAGAAATCTTGCGTTACTTATAATAATGACAATAAGTCAAAGATCATTATTCTGGATGCTTAATTTTTCGAATTATGCTTTTTCTATGCTTATACTTTTAGGTAAAATGATTTCAAAACTATCAAAGGTGTCAGCATAAAATTTCGAATACTTGTTTAAGATGACGGAACACAGTTTTTTTTTAAATATGTGGAATCACTCTGAAAACTATATTTTGGATTAAATTTTAAATATTGAAAACTTTGCAGTATATGTAAGACAATGGACACACTACGTTATCAGTAATTCTAGAGTTATGCCACTTTTTTCACATAAAAACTAAATCAACCATTCACGATCATGAAGTTAAAAAAAAACATATATTGAAAAGTGAAATGCATTTTAACAGCCATAACACTTTATTTTATTTATTTTTTAGACGTCATTCTGACGCATGCAGTTTTCTTGTTCCTTAAGACGACGCAGTTACTCTTGTAACCTTTTACAGCTTCCCTACCTATAATTTGCTCATCTTGTTTGTATTTTAGCTCGGTTTGGCGCCATTACTTGATAACGATCCAAGAGATAAATACTACTATGAAATCATGGTATCAACTGGTATGAGACGAGGAGCTGGAACTGAATCTAAGGTAAATTGACGTTAGAATCTAAGGTCAATAATATACTTACGAATCAAAGGTAAAATGACGTACGAATCTAAGGTTAATGTAAGTGCGAATATAAGGTAAATGTACTTACGAATCTAGGGAAATTTTACGTTTGAATTGTTATTTAACATAAGATTAGATACTGGCTCCTTTATATACATTGTGTCTTTCATTCAGCCAAAGCATAAATGGAATCAATTATGTTCTATACATATTTACTCTTTTTTGTATAAATCATGGAAATTAAGAAAATATTTATCAATATCGTTTATTTGATATTTATAGGTCCACTTTATCCTCTCTGGAGAAGAAGAAGAAACAGATGTAAGAACATTTGAAGATAAGAAACGAAAAATATTTACACGAGGAAGCACTGATGGATTCCTTATGTCTGTTCCGGAGTAAGATAATTTTACAATGTCTTATTTTTTATTTATTGTATTTGTAATACTTTTTGTCAAGACAGTTAACTGTTTTATAGAAGCTCAATAGGTTTACATTTTTATAAGATCCTTTATCGTATTGTGTATTTGCTTACAACCTTTCAAAAGTAACACACCTCAGAAGCAATGAATTGTTGGTCTTCAAAGTTATATTACTCTGCAGAGATTCTTTTGTATTAGATAATCCAGTTTAAGATTATTGCAAAATTATACAATTTTTCATAAGCTTAGTAACATCAAAAGCATATGTCTATGACGATTACTAAGTACTTTCATTTAAGAATGGGTTGTGCTTCCAATGCTGATAAAAATGAAAACCATACTGATATATGTTTTATTCTAATTAAGTAAAGATGTATACGAGCGTAAATGTTTTTTTATCATGTCAATGCTTATTTAAATCAAAGGTCAATAGGCGCATTAAACTATCTTCGAATCTGGCATGACAACTCAGGCAAAGGACGCATGGCATCTTGGTACCTAAACCACGTGGTTGTACGTGACGTACAGACAGATAAGAAGTACTATTTCATAGCCAATAGATGGTTTGCAGTTGAAGAAGATGATGGTCAGGTATAAAGTAGTCTAGTAATCATTTTCCTATATTTTAAGTTATCATTTGTACCCTTTTCAATATTGGAGTATAGAATTATACAGTTTGTCTTTCTTGTATGCGTTAAGATGTTTGGTCTCAGCTCTTTGACACGTGTCAAAACCATCAAGTAATATATCTAAACATGTTATTTAAAATAATGACTTTTAAAGTTAATAATGATAATACATAGGAGACGTAAAATAAGAAAGCAAGACAGCCAATGAACATTAAAAAGTACAGTCTATTGTAAAATCATCTCAAATACATTTAGACAAACTCGAACATAACATACAAACATTTTTAAAATGGTCACATTACTTTTTTTCTTTTAAGGTTGATCGTGTAATCCCTGTTGCCGGAAAAGAACAAATGACTGAATTTTCTCATTTGTTTGCTGAGCGAGCCACAAAGAATCTAAGTGATGGCCATCTGTGGTTCTCAGTAGTTGCACGACCACCACAAAGCCGATTTACCCGCTGCCAGCGTGTGTCGTGCTGCCTCTGTCTCCTGTATACATCTATGCTGGCTAATGCTATGTTCTACGGCACAGAAACATCCGATTCAAATGCATTCCAATTTGGACCGTTTGCTCTTACATCAGAACAGGTTAGAATGTTTGTTTAATATTTGTTACTTGAATCTTTGAAGCTATATTAGATGTTACGTAAATTTTGATATTTGTTTTATTAGTAATTTTCATGTTGGAAATATGTACATTTAAAACTGAAATAACACCAGTCTTGCTTTTATTCATACCATTTCTTTTGATTTCAGATCTTTATTGGAGTTGTGTGCAATATAATCATATTCCCTGTTAATTTTCTACTCATTACTCTGTTCCGTAAATCGCGGCCTCGCAAGCTTCGACCATCACGTGTAGAAGAAGCGATTAGGTCGAAACCAGAACGTTCAACATCTATGGCTGATGTAAATCCTCGTGTTAAAAGCTCTCTGGATTATGAAAGACCAGGCTCTTCCTTCCTTATGGATACAAAGCGCTCACAATCGTCAATGTCCCGTCCAGAGTCTTCAATGTCCGCACCTAACACTCAAAACGTAAAGAATAAGAAGAAGAAGAAGTGTGAGCTACCGTGGTGGTTTGTAATAGTGTCTTGGGTTCTATTGTGGATTGCCGTCCTCGTATCTGCCGCTTTTGTTACATTCTACGGAATCATGTTTCAGGACATCAAATGCAAAAAGTGGATAACTTCCATGCTGATATCTTTCTTTACCTCGGTTTTCTTCACACAACCAATCAAGGTAAAGTTATTATTGTGTGCTTTATGTACTAATTTATAAGACAATATTGATTGTTTAGATTGCTTAGATTATGAGTATGCATATGATGAAACGATTCATAAACCAATACACTTTGTCAATTTATGTTAGTGTTCATTTGAGAAATAACAACACTATGAACAACACATAAACATTACATTGCTTATACAATACTGAAAATAAAGAGAAATTTAAAATCAGTGCAAAGTAAGAACAATAGTCAATAGTCAATTTGATTCTAAAATTTCCAAACCGCTATCATTTTTGTTTTCATAAACAATACAGTGCTCAAAGAGATATTTATATATAACATGTATTGGGATTTACATAATTATCAACAATGACATTTTGTTATGGATATGGATGCTTTATTTTCAGGTGTTCCTTTTTGCCATCATATTCTCATTGATAATAAAGAATCCAGGTGGTGACGAAGAGGAAGATGATGACGAGGAGGCTCCTAAAAAGCTCGACACAGACGAAGAGTTCTTGCATGAGGAAGAAGACGGTTTGTATCTCAGAGCGTAACTTTGTTTACTGGTCATACACATGAATGGTTTAAAACTTGCGTTGATGCATATGAATTTTAAATGAAATATAAACAAATTAAAAATAGAAATCTTAGTGGTTGTCCGGTACAGCAAAATCGAAATTATTGAAGACTCGGTTTGATGGATTTTTTTTCTTGTACGGCAGTGGTAAACGCAAGCTGTCGTCCACTTGCAATGATGCCTATACGCTACTTTTGCAACAGTGAAACTTTAAATATGCATTTGTATTTATGCAATATTTTGTGGAGAAAATGGTTTTACAATTGTCATGTTCCAAACAGGCAAACAGTTCTACATGTATTTCAAATTTATTGCTTTTCATATTTCCTAATTGTCCTTGTAACATATGGGATTTCCAAAATTATTTATGTCTGATAATAATAAACAATCTGTTATAGAGTTTGGATTCGTATCGCCCCGTAAACCGATGCATAAACCGAAACCACCAGATACAAAAGCATTAGAAGCAGCAAGAAAACAGAGATTGAAGGAAATTCAGATGTGGTCGGTTATCAGAGAGATCTTATTCTATGCCTTCTTCTTGTGGATATTACTCGTAATAAGCTATAGAAATGTTAGCACAAACTCTTACAATTACAAACACAACATGCAGAAAGTTTTCATTCTCACAAATGATACCAACAAAGCTTTCTCTAAGGTAAATGTTAAACTTCTTTTTATTTCAATTCACGAACAGTATGTATTATTATGTATGTACTAATCGTTTCTTTTATTTTCAAATAGCGCTTTCAGCTAAATAAATTATGAACTAGACCGTAATGAATGCTCTTGTCAATGTTTTCATCTCATACCAATTTACCCAGTGAATAAAGCACTAAGAGATTGATGCATATATTTTTGAATGTCAGTAATCGCTGACGATCAGATAGAATAGAAAATAAACTCCAAATCTTTATGAACTGCAAAAGTCTTATTGTATGTAGTTCGGACGCTCTTGACATTATCTGGGCTGCGTTGTTTGGACACTTCATATTATTATAATTATCATTATTTCATATTCATTTCATATTTTCTTTCTGTCATACTATCCTATATATTTGCCATCGCAAACCTGTGTAGGGGGCACATGCAGAACACTGTCGGTTATACGTTTTTCAGGAAGGTGCAGAAAAGGGTTCCCTTCCAGAAATAACAATTTGTTCTTCCTCGTAAATGTATCTTCGTGCTATTTATATATATACACATTTTTTTTTACTTATTTTCACATCAAAATGTTATAAGAGACTCACAGGTGCATTTGTTATAATACGAGTATTCTATCATCACAGCACAGATGATAATCGATGATAAAAGTGTTGCCCTTGTAAATGATACTATCAATGATCTAAGACAAAATGGCAATATTTCATTTAGTTAAATTAATGATACGTTTATTTTTGTTGTGTTTTTACATTATTTATTTTAACAGGTGAGAAACACGGATGATTTCTGGACATGGGCAAAGAGCGGAATGCTTCGGGGTCTAAGGGCAGGACCATACTATAACGACTTTCCGCCTTTTTACATGCGAGGATATATAAACGACAAGCAGTCTCGTCTAATGGGTTATGCTATACTAAGACAGTCAAGAATAACTCCAGGTGCGCTGTATAGTAGTTTTGAATGAAATATGTTACAGTATATGTCCTTTTTGTTAATAACAATTTGTGTTAAAGTATAAATGTAAATATCCTAGAAATATTCATACTTTTTGATATACACGGGTTATGTTGTTTTAAAATAATAGTTTGTGTTGACGATATGTTCAAACTTCTTCATTGAATATTTATTATGGCACATGTCCTGAATAATAATAAATGTAGGATATAACAAATTATAGAATAAGGCTAAAATATCTAGTGTGTGGCGAAGATATATGTTTCAATCGTAAATCATATTATATATAAATCCATGCCACATAGTTCAATGATGAACTAGATATAACATATTTAGTATTAATATGAATCGCAAAGAATCAATGATGAAATTTACCCAATCGATTATGGTCTTGGTTTATTATATTCACAAAGCTGAACTAATGACCAAGTTCTTTAGCCCGTATCATTCAGGGCCGATTATCACCATCCGGCCCCACGCTTACATTTGATCTAATAGTAGCATTAAAAAATCAAAAAAAAATTTAATAACTTTGAAAAAAACTCTTCTATTTGAATGTTTCTTTTGTTTTTCAAAAGTAGAATACAAGAAGCAAGTTTCGGAAAAGAATTTTCAAATTTTCAAAAATGTGTTTGTACTAAAATACGGCTTAAGCTCTCATAATAAAAAAAAATCGATTCGTGCTGACAAACCTACTTTCACTTTTACGTTAACTGTTTGTATTAGATAAAAATTTGAAATGTGTCTGTTCCTTCATTGCATTGTGATTGTGATAACAGACATTACTTTTTTCTTAATGACGTTCGGTGTCATATAAAAATGCCCCAATTTAAAGTTGTATAATTATTTGTAGGATCATGCAAACTCCCAAAGTATGTTGAAAATATAGTTGACGAATGTAATGGTGCATACGATATGGCTGACGAGGAGGACAGAGATTTTGGCGTCGGCTGGAATTCGTCTATACCTGTCAATAGCACAAGGTATTACGGTTTATGGATCTGTAGTTGTTTTGTACTTGATATTCTATTTTACGAGTGATTTCGTACTCTTTACAAAAGAATAATTATAATCCATGCGTAATAACTACAATCCATAAATTATTTACCTGAATTGTTCATTCAGTGAACAAGATTAGTGTTAATCATTCTAAATATCAGTCAAAAACAGAAGTTCGCACGAAATAAAGATTTGTTAGTTGTGTCAATTTCAGATACGAGTATAAATATAACACTGGGTCTTCGTTAGACAGCTATCCATACTGGGGTGAAATGTCATTGTACGGTGGTGGAGGATATGTTGTTAAGCTTAATCAGGCATACGAGGATATGATCGCCCATTTTGATCAGCTTCAGAATGAAAGATGGATAGATAAATACACAAGGGCGGTTTTCCTGGAGTTCACGGTCTACAATCCATCGATTAATCTTTTCTCCGTATCGACACTTTTAGCAGAGTTTTTACCAAACGGTGGAGTGTTTACGTCATTCAGATTCGAGCCCTGCAACTTGTTACCCTACATGAATTCTGCATTACTTTTCCAGATCATCTGTGAAATAGTCTACTTTTTATTCACTGTATTCTTCGTTTGTAAGGAGATCAAGTACATCATCAAACAAAAGAAAGAATATTTCTTCCAATTTTGGAATCTTGTCGACCTTGGCATTTGCGCTATGTCTGTTACAGCGATCGTTATCTACTTCTACCGCCTCTTCTGCATCAACAGACTCACCGAATATTTCAATGAAACGCATGGAAACGAGTATATGAAATTCCAGTATGTTGGATATTGGAGCGAAATCTTCAACTACATTATTGGATTCCTAGTGTTCTGTGCCACACTTAAATTCCTGAAACTTCTTCGGTTCAATAAGAAAATCTCCATGTTGTCAGACACCCTTCGAAACTCTAGCAAAGATCTTATTCACTTCAGCATCATCTTCAATGTGGTTTTCCTTGCTTTTATCCAGGTCTTTTATCTGGTTTTCATGGCACATCTAGACACCTTCAAAACGTTCCACAGGTCGATGGAAGCTGGTAATTATTTATTAGGCCATAGTTGCGGCTCTGTAGATCTAAAGTGCTAATATTATCAGCATTTCAAATAACGCTTAATTATCCATTGCATGAATTTACCAATTTGAAAGGAAAGATAAATTGAAAAATAGTTTGAATGGTTAAACGTATATTAAATTATTGGTAAATTGTTGGAAATACTTGATAACTGTTTATTTGATAATAACATTATTTTAACATTAATCATGTATATCGATCTGTATTTTCAAGGTATTTTTTCTCTTTTTATCTTCTAGGTATAGTTATGATGATGGGTAAGTTTGACATTTACAACATGCTTGGCGTTAACCAATGGCTGACTCAGATTTTCATATTCCTGTTCGTTGTAACGGTAACATTTATTGTGGTCAATATGCTACTGTCCATCCTCAATGACACGTTTTCAGCCGTCAGGAACGACAAAGCCAAACAAGAAAATGACTACGAAATTGTTGAGTTCATGTTGGGCAGGTAAGCAAACGATTGGTGTTAGACTTATTCAATGTTTACATAGCAACTTTAATAGGTAAAACTGGTACTTGTGTTGCTAAATTGAATTTGAAAGAGTATAGTTTATTTATTGTTTAATTTAACAAAATTGCAAAGGCAAAGAAAATGCGATCAATCGTTTTGTATATTTAACAAGTTGTAATAAAACAAGTTATATGGCTCATTTGTTTTTAAAAAGTCAACTTAAATCAATATATCTAACACAAGCGTAATTCTGTATAGGTGAATAATTAGCGTTCACAGATCATTGTATTAACCTGGGACCAAAAATAAAAATAAATGGTATATTTGTGGTCCCAGTATTAACATTGATTTATTCTTTTTTGGACATTTTTACTAATAAATCTAGTAATGGGAAAGACAGTATTCGTTGATTTATAATACTGTATATGCTTTACCATAGGTTTAAAGCCTGGACTGGAATTGGTCGTGATAATACAACAATATCACCAGCTGAGATGGAAGACAGGAACAAGAATTACAGAACCCTCGAAGGACAGATTGATTACTTCCCAGATCAAATTGACAGGTAAGTTATTGTAAGATACAGGCGTAAAAAAATGTATTACATATTGGCTGGTTAAGCTTTTTTAAAATGCACATATATCTATTTGCAAGAGACTGTATGCTTTTGTGTAAATGTTATCTTATATAATGAACAGAAATAAGTAAATAAGTAATTGTTTTAGTACAGATTTAATATAATAAGCGAAACACTTGCTCTGATGTATATCTTGTGTTGACTGTCAGGTAGTACTATAACAAAAAGATATATGTTTACGGATTTTTACCAGTCATTTTACAAGTGAAAAGTACAATGTATTTGTTATGTAAAAAGATCTAACTAATGATAAACTTAAAATACTTAGACACGACAGTAAGTTATCAAGATACTCGTTTATATACGGTATTTTGCTGCTGCTGCTGCTGCTGCCGCTGCTGTTGTCATTATCCTCTTGGCACGATATTTTTCATTTGGTACAAATACGAGCTCGTGTATATCTCGATAAGTAATAAATGTTAATTGTAATTTATTTCAAAGGTTCTTGGCATCCGTTTCAAACATGTATATGGGTGATGAAAGGTTTGAAGCCTTTCTACAGAAAGGAATGGCAAAGAAGATGGCTATGAAAGCACAGGCCCAACAAGACGAGATGTCACATCCTCCTCCGCGTGTTCCTGGTGCCCAACGCATCAGTAATGGGGCCCGTGGGATGACCGACGTGCAGACTGATTAATAATAAGCAACTTTGATTCCGATATTTGACCCTTTGTATTATTGTTTCTCTTTTTCCTTAGCGTCCCTTTCTGACATTACTATTGAATCTTTATACATGTTATAGTTGACAAGTGCCATCTTTACATATATTACAGTGTTTCTAAAGAAGTTTAGAATTTTTAAAAAGCATTTAACAGAAATTAAAAATCATGTTTGAGAGTGATATGATCTAAAATTGAAGAATATTAAAATTTATGCAATGAATTTCAATAATCTTAAATTTCTTCTTTTTTTACTTTCTAAAACCTTTTGATTAAATGTTTAACTTGATCTGGAATAGAAATTCAATATAAATCATTATAAACAATTTAACAAGTCAAAGATCAATGATTGCTTTGCTAAATATTGGTATTTTTCTGTTAGGTTACTAGACTGATAAATACATATAAACAATATATATATACAAACATTTCATGAATATATATGTAATTTTTAAACTTTTTACACATAAGATCTATACATGAAATTAACACATCGCTCCTAAAACAAGAGACAACAGACATTCTTACAACATCTAAGAAAGTGCATATTCAATTAGCAATCGAAAGATTATCGCTCAAGTTGGCAAACCAGAATCGATTATTCTTAAAAGGAGGATACGAAATCGACTTTGACAGTATACCAATAATTAATAGGACATAAGCTCAGTGTTATTTAAAGAGACAGTTATTATATCAACATTTATAGATGTGGTGAAGACTTAAACACTCTTCCGTCCTCAGTAAATTCCGTCCAATTTGTATAATAAACTGCTGTAAAAAGGATATTTTCTATATCTATATTTTTATCTATTATCATGTAAGATATCTATGTTAGAATATATTTACTTTTTGATCTTTCATATCCTATTTGTCTAAAAACTTTTTTTTTCAGATTTTGAATTAAAGATTCTTTTCTTTCCCGCAAATTGTTTTTGTTTTGTTTTGTTGTGCGTGTGGTTTTTTTCGGCCGTTTCACCATGACTTCCGCTAAAAATAACAGTAAAGAAAAAATTTCATTTCTAATAGCCTGTTCGATTGATACTTTAGAAGAGCTTCCGTTATAGCTAGAGGTATGTTCGATTGCGCGATGGCAAAAAGCGTTGGAAAAAGATAGAAGTCAGAATAAATATAAAAACACAATAATGTTTTTTTAGATGTTTCTTACAGCTTTAAATTAAATATGACAGATCACCTTTTTGATACTTTTGCGTTCGATTGGGTTTCTCTTCTAAGCTGTCCTAATTATTATACTCTCTTCTCGAACCCGGCATAAGACTATTGAAACGAACTTTCGACGAATTTACAGTTGCAAAATCCTCGTACAGTATCTACTTAATCTTTGTTTTATCATAAATTCCTATTCAAATCAAATTCCATTTTGATTAAAATCAAATAACGTAAGTAATATTGTTTAAATCTAAGATGAAAATTAATGGAGAAAAAGTTACGGGTAAAAATTAACTGAAATAAAACTATTGAGGACAATAAAATGTTCTGTTTGCGGTTAGCATGGTTAGTAGTAGCTTATCCTATACTATGCAAGTTAACTAGTTTGACTTCGGTCGAGTATCTTTTTAAAGATAATTCTTGTTTTTAAATATAAATGTCCCAGATTCATGACAAGCTTTAAAAATCTAAATAAACATATTTCACTGTTAGCTAAAGTCCCTGTTAACCAATGCATTTTATGCAGTCATGGTATCAATAATCACTTTTAAACGGACAAATGCAAGAATAACAAAATGAGCTGTACAGTTTGTTTCAACACGTGAAACACAACGCCCCCCCCCCCCCCCGCCCAGCATCAGTTTAAGCAGAATTCAACATTTAAACCAAAAATGTGGTGAAATTTTCAATTAAGAAACATCCGCAGATATGTCCATACGGCGGTTATCAAGTTGGCAAAATCTTTGACCTGGTATACAAATATTATCTTTTAGAATACATTTTCTTTACATGTATATTGCTTTTTTTCAAAAAGCAACGTTTTTATGTAAAATTTATGAAACAAGCGAATATTGCTTTTTTTTCAAAAAGCAACGTTTTTATGTAAAATTTATGAAACAAGCGAGGTTTTACGCAAGCGTAAAATGGCTCTGGAGGAGCATAGATGAATGTCTGTTAAGATCTGCTAGTAGTACTCGTTTTATGCTTTGTGACATGACGGGTACCCTTTAGTCAATGTCGTATTGTGCCAGGAATCCGAAACAATGTTTCTTATTTATATATAGACAGAGGTGATATGTTTGTAATGGTTTATTCTTATGCCTTGGACATTATTAATTTTATCACAATTAAACGATATCTTAATTTTAATAAGCAAATGACCAACATTAAAAAATCAGATTTGAGCATAAACATATAGTATACATGAATATAAGTCATTAAAGGCATCAGGCCCATTACCAAATCTAACCAAATTAAAACAGACACACAACCAACACACACACACACACACACACGCACACACACACACACACACACACACACACACACATAAAAGGCGGCTATTAAAGTTTTTTTGAAGCCGCACCGCACTATCCAAATCATTTCAAAGGAAAAATACAAAACTTTAAGATATACTCAGAATACATTTAAATTTCTTCAAAACAAACTTAATTCATACTTTTTAAAAGTAAACAAACGGACAGGTTGAAAAATTCAGATGTTTTATTACAATCAAATGCAACACCAATGCGTTTGTTTTCCCTTGCTGTTCATAGATGAAACGTGTTAACGCATGATTTAATTATAGCCTGGTTCGACTTTGCACAGTCCATAACTTGTATACGGAGATAAGAGAACTTTGTTTTTCCATTTAAGGAAAATGTATATAAAAATGTTTTGCAACGAAGCAAGAAAATAAATTTGTCCTAAAGAGTAATGCTGATAAATATGTAAACGTTTTAATATACTTTTGTTTTTATTATCGACTCGCAAATTTAATCGTGTCATTCCGCAGTAAATCGTGCCGAATAAAACAAATAGTTTAACATCTCAGACCCTGTTCACGAGAGATAATTAGAAAAGAGCATCGCCACTCGCCTTAACTAGTAAACTGTAATATATATCAAGGTGCATGATAATTACCAATAAAATACGAATTTATATTTTTGAAAACAAATCAAAGAGTAGAAATAGATAGAGAAATAATGAAACCGAATGTAACAATGCATTTTGAAATTCCCTACGTCTACAAATAGGTTCTCTTATTTCCTAGGCAAATGCAAAGACATTATACATAGAAGAAGGAATTGCAAGTCGCTCCTTTTCCGAAACACAAATAAGTATTATGCTTCTGAAACATATTCATTTGGATGAGAAAACAAAAATCACGATATTGAGTTGCCGGATTCTGTTTTTGCACCAGTTAAACACAAATAACATTTCATAAAGTTTTATGTGAACGTTGACAAGTATTCCACAGCTTCAATCAGAGAAAATGAATGACCCAACTTCCTTTCAATAAGAATTTTTAAATGATTGTGTTTAACAACGTCGTATAATGGCATTATTTCCTTCATCATTATGGCACAGTCACGTGTTGAAACATAAAAATCTTTATTCCACTTTGACTTCGGAATAAACAGTTTTGACTGAGGTATATTTATTTTGTCTTCAAAAAGCAAGGGAAGCAATACTGAAATAGGCACAGTTGTTGTTTCAATGGCATCCTTTTCTATCAAGTCGAATAATTCAAAAAGTTCCTCTTCTTGTCTGCGTGACACAATTTTTGTTGTTAAAATCATTTTAATTGATTTTAATAATTTCTTGTTTTTTACATCTATATGCTGTTCTAACCTTGGGGTTTTATTTTGACAATTTTCGTCAGCAATATCCTCGCGAGAAGCTTCCGTTTTTGCATTACTTTCACAAAAAACCTGAACGTCGCGTAAAATCATTTTAAAATGAGTAACCTCGTCTTTTAAATCTTTTTGACCTAATATTTGTTCATCTAAACGGTGCTTGAAAAGACTGTATATTCCGTAATCAAATTTGTTCCTCTCTTTGAAAACCGCCATATCGTCAGCTGTGACATTAAAACTCTCGGAGAAGTTACTTAATTGATCTGATGAAAATCTGTTAATCTTTGTGTAAAGTATATCTTTTATTGACCAATTCATGTATCTTTTTAAGATGACTAATGATTCATCAAACCTTTCAACAATCATCACAACGTCAAATATATCCCTGGTCTTATTAAGAAATGCGTGAAATATTTCGTCTGTACATATTTCAGGCTTTCTTGCATCGAGACACTCTAGACCAAAATCATAAGACATTAGGTTATATGTCACAGAGTTGAATTTAGATGACGCTTCAAATTGTTTAGGATTTCTAATTAAATCAGTTATGAATGTCTCGTTGGACAGTTTGGAAAGAGATAATGATAAGGCGTTTTAAATGCAAATTTATAATACACTGCGGCTGATACAAAAAGATCAAAAGGATCCCGGACAATTGCGACGTAAACTGTATCATTATGTAGAAGCTGTGAAACTTTTTTGTGATTAAACACCATATGGTGAGACAGAATATCGTACTTTAGTTTTGTATCAATATTTCCACGAACACTTGACAATTCGTGGAAAGACGGCCATATGTCACTAAAGAAATATTTCCTCTTTGATATATAATGGATAGGAGTAGGAATGACGATGGACAAGTTTCTTTCCAGTCCAAAACGAAGAATGATGCTTTGCGCAGTAGAACTTGCTGCTTTGTGTACTTTAAGAAATCCTACGTGCGTTACCTCCTTAGTAGTTTCTAGTTTACTGTTTATTGATTGTTGAACTTTACTATTTATTGATGGTTGAAGTGGTAAACTTTTCACGGTTTTTGTTAGATTATCTTTGTCCTTTTGTTTGTTGGCATCCATGGTACTGTCTTCGTTGAATACTTTAGAGTCATATCTTGTTAATGAATCGTACTGGAGAACGACGTCTGTCTTATCAACTAGAGTATTACCTCTGTGTCGTGGAAATATTGTTGTCTGTTTCCAGTACTGAAAAAAATAAATTGTTATAGCAAAATAACATACCCGTTTTGACAAGCAATATTTCATAGAACGTTTGATGCTTTGAACATTAAATAAACTTTTAAAGCAACATGCCTCCAGATTCATGCTTATTTTCATGAAAATATATTTAAAAGTAACATACTGTGAAGTGGACAAATAAAGTAATTTACACATTGCAAACGGCGCTTACAATCCACGTAAATTACCAAAAAGAGGTCAAAATAAATAAGTACCTCTTACTGCGTTTGTAACGCAATATATATGATTACAGTGATTGATACTGCAAAATTAGTCATTAATCGCACATAACATGTAAATAATTAACTGAATATTGATTTTTTTTTCTTTTAAGATCTTAATACATTTTTTCCAAAGATTGATTGTTTTTTAAATATTTTGGCTCATCTGGAGGCGTGCAGCTTTAAAGATTGAATCTTATTTGAAAAAGGTCACAGAATTATGTAAAAATTTTGAATGTTTAATTTACCTAAAGCTTAATCAAGTCAGCCTTTACGTTCTATTTTCTGTTTGCTTTATAAATAAATTTAAATAAAAACAATAACTATCTAATCTGTAATTGTAAATCAGGATTATGATGTGAAGCTGCGTGTCTCCGAGTGAGCCTAAATATTTCAATAAAATCAACCTTGAGATCAATTACTCGATTTTAAGAAGAATAAAAATAGTTGCAATTCTAGAAATAATTTAGATCCACATGCTATATGCAATTGATAATTTTGCAGTATTTGTCATCATATTTTTACTGCGTGACTTACGCCGTTATGGCTATTTTTGCACAATCTTACATTTTCTTTTCCTTTTTTTTTTCTTTTTGTATAATCATACAGCATTTAGTTTATACAGACAGTATGAGATATTCAATGTTACCGTTGGAAAGTCTGTATGTTCTGTTTTTCTAAATAAATATGACGTCATTGTGACGATAAACAGCACTATAAAGACGCCAGATATAAAAATTGTGTTCCTCTTCCTGCAACTAGAATTAATAATAATTAAAATTATCATGCTGTGAATATAAAGTATTCAATCCAGATCGGGCTTAAAATCTTTATGTCACTCTTGTAGAATCAAATTCAAATTAAAAAAAAATAAGCAATTAATCATTTTCATAATACGCAATTTATCCAAAAAATAGATTTATTGAACATTTTTATATCATTTAAACAATGATTAATGAGTAAACACTGCTAAAAGTGCTTTCGATTCGCCAAATCATTTAAATAATTTGTATGGGTCACTTCCTACTTTCATTTCCACTGATAATCAATATATCAAACTCAATTCACAGCGGTATAGAAATGACATCTACTTTAGTATTTACTTTACTGGCATGCGAGCAGTTCCCGTACAAAAATCATAGTTACTTAAACATTATTTTTTATTACGATCACTCACCAAAATTTAAATGTTACACATCAATATTCGGCTCGTAACACAAATCATGGAAATTCCATCATGTTCTAAACATAGAATAAAGTTTCCTTTTAAAAGGAAAGGCTTGCACAGTTGTGCCTTCATCCCAACCCTTTAAAATTGTTTTTTTTTTTTTTTTGTTTCAATTTATTATCACAATTTTTTTTGAATTACGGTATTTGAATATCATAAAGTGTTTATTTAGTTGTTTTTTTTTTTTTTGTAAAAACGAATATTTTTTGTCAAAACGATTTGAAATCTATTCTCTATTGTATAAAACTTATAAAGAAAATAATCAATCATAAAAATACTAACTATTCTATCATACTGAAAAGGAAACAAGTGTGCACATTTCATTTCCAGAGAAATCATTCGTTTTGGCAGTTGCTAATTTCATTTATATAGCATCTTTATGGACAAGTAAATGCACTAAAATACTTCGTTACGTGGTACCAATTAATAAGCATGTATCAACTATGTTACACGACCACAGATACGATGCGCTAACGTGGTAAGGTTAATGATATGCATGGGCTATTTTTAGATTACCTCACTGTGTTCATTAGATCTAAATATAACTCGATCATGCACTAATATTCTGTGTGATTTGCTTTGGAGACGTAACCATCCTCTATTGTATCAGGTATATATGTTAATATACGTACCTGATTGTATAAAACTAATACAGACAAAAACAATTATAAAAGAAACTAACTTTTGCGTCTTGAAAAAGAATTGAAACGGAACAATTTCGTTTATAATTTATTACGGTTTTAAACCGATAAATCAAGTAAAAATAGAAATCCTATTTATATAAACACACTGGGATTACCGAAGTAACTAAAATAGCTTAGATTTCCGTAATATTACTTCGTCTGATTCCGCAGTATGACGGAATCGCCCGAATTC